>NC_047162.1:18803177-19103177 GCF_009819705.1 Hippoglossus hippoglossus
CACCCTTGAAATACTTAAGTTAGAGAATATTGTGTTAACAACATCGACTTGTAGTAAAAAACATGAAATGAAACTGCACTAAATTAAAGCTACACACAGCAAAGGAGAAATACTATGTAATGTTATATTAAGGGTTTTTATTTCAGTCGTGTGGGATCATAATTTAACAATCAAAGTTATTCAACAGCAGGAAACCTGGTTGGTTTTATTTCTATCTTCAGTCAATGGCTGCAACGATCATCATAACGACAATAAACAATCCCAGTTAACTGCTTGGGACCAACAACAGAGTCGTCTTTAACATGTTGAAGCTAACATTCAAAGTGATTGAGCAGCGCTTCCATTGATGCCTCCCACGCACACATGTGACTTCTGCATTACAGAGCTCATCTACCTGAGACTTGCCTGAACGCCACCATCTTCTAAATCACTTTCTATAATCTGCGTTCATTAATTTAATTATGTTTCTGTCCATAGTGATGTTAATAAATTCCCTCCCTCCTCCTTCTTCCTCGTGATTCTCTGTTATTTGTTTCCTCTGCCTCAGCAGTTCAATTACCGCACACTCATTTGTCCGTAATGTCTTTTCTTAATCATACGGTCTCATCAGGTTGAATTATATCTCCATATACAGTACAAGCCACATTAGTGCATCATGAGACATAGAGACAAACTCTCTGTGACCTTTGGCGCCAGCACTTTCTCTGTAATCTGAGATTTTCTTTCTTTTTCTGACTGCACTCACAGCACGAACGTGTAACTTGGTGCCGGTACATGTGAGCGCGCCTGCATGCGTGACTAATCTACCTGCTCTAATGGCACCATTACAGTATTTCATTGGGGCCCAAATAGGCTGAGGCCGGTCCCTAATGGAGCCTGCACAGCTTCAAACCAAAAGCACAGTCCAGTGGGTGAAGGAGGACATTTCGCTCAGGCAATAATAAGGCATAACAAGATCTGCAAAGTGTTCAAATGGTAAAATCAATACTAAACTGAAATGTTGCCATGGACACGTGGAAGCTGGCGGAGGAGAGTGGGGAGGCGCCGGTGATCTCGCGCTGGATCGTTGAGGGTTGAGTGTTGCACGGTTTCATCTTCAGTGATGAAAGAAGAGAAAAGAGTTGACCTGAAGGAACCGAGTTTTTTTGCCACGTCAGAACTGAAGGAACAAAACAACTTTACATGTTAGAACTGTGAAAAAGGTAAAACTGAATCTTCTGCCATGTTCTGTGCGGAAAATCTGACACTGTTTTTATTCTATATCGTTTTAATGTCTGCTTTCTTAAAGGAGATAAACAAGATATATTATTATGCCTTTATCATTATTGGTGATTCCCCCATGACCACACCCAGCAGTACAGTAGAAAGTGTGGAATAAATACAGATACTATTCTTCAGTTACATTAAATGTCTTAAAGTTTTGTTGTTTGGTTCATAGGCTGTGAATAAAGATGGACGACACATCTCCACTTCCTCTTTCTATCTAGAAATGAAGCCAAAACATCCCCGATATGAAAAGCTTTGGCTTCCACCCGTGATGTCCTCCATCTTTACATCCAAATAAATAATCAAATAATCATAAACGTATTATCTCCCTTCAGTTGGTTGCAACTGTACTTGAGGGGTAATTAAATGCATTGTGCAAGGGATGCAGCTCTAAATGCGTCAGCTGATGAAAAGCGGGTTTCATTTGATCCATACCAGGCATAAAAAGACCACACCGACAGATGCAGACGGATTTGCACAAATAAAAAACATCAGTTTATGGAAACAATGGATGCTTTTGTCCACACTGCAGCCAAACGGGTAGCAGCATGTTGTAACTCCCCCCTAATGGCTGAGATTGAATTAGATGTCAGAAAACACACTTAAATGCCAACAGCTGCACAGAGGTCGGCCGACAAAAAAACTCTGAGACACACACGAAAAAGACCCAAATAATTGTACAGAGATTACTACTGTAAACTCAGTGGAACAACAGAGACGGAAACAACAGGATAATGAAGAGTTTGTGTCGGTCGGCCTGACAGAGCAGGTCCAGAGGTGAGGGAGTCACTGGAGAGTGCTGTTCTCTCTTCTCTCTCCCGCTCAGAATGTCAGGTACTCTCGTCCGCTAATGAGAAAAGCGTGGATGTCAGAGCCTGAACTCACGGGCAATTTCCGCTCATCTCCAAGGAAACGAACCCGACTCTGTCCTCGTGAACCATAACGCTGGTTTCCCCCCTCTGTTTCTCCGCTCTGTGCAGCACAGGTCAGTAGATTTAGATACCTGACGTTTTGTTTAAATGTACATGTTCCTATTGTCAGATGAATTGATATGAAATTCAGAAAGTCATGGCACGCTGAGGGTTTCTCTGATGGCTTTTTTAAATCTTTTGTACGGTCGGGGAATGACCCAAAGAAGAACTTATACCTTCTGGAGTGAATCTAAATATGAATCTGAATATTTTGTGTTTGTGAATTAAAATGTTTCAACAACTGTAAATGAATTGTAGTCACTTTGGTGATGCCCTGACTTTATATAATATCAAGTGTGCACACAGATTAATCAGTAGTGTCTTGAAAGTGATAAACAATTTTCAGAGTTACAAAATATACAAGTATAAAAGCCCCAGAGTTAAGATTTATATAGTATAAAATCAATCCTTTTTAGAAATCAGTCTAAAACAGGTGATGTCTTAAAAGGTTCTGTCACTTTAAGAACGTAACTTTCTCTATAGTTTGATTGGAAACACCCCCCCTCAACCGGAAGTGACACACACTTACCTTACCTGTGTTTCATTAATCTGATTGGCTCCTTCACAGAGTCCTTCCGTTTCTCGCAATATGATTGGTTGAGGGGCGGGACTAAGCGAGAGGAGAGGGCGCGTGACTCGCGCCATCTGCTAATGTAGCTAGCGGCTACGGAAGTTAGCCGGATATTAGCATTTATGTTTCTTCGTTTGTTTAAAAGTATTTTATGCAACTCTGTTTACACCTGAAACCTCAAAAAGTGTTTTATGGACTGAAACACTTCACCCACTCCTCCTGGTGAGTAGATAACGAGTGAATTGTCATTTATATTATCAGTATTAATCATTAAAAAGTAACATAAGGGAAGCTAAGGGTTAGCTAAAGGTTTGGTGATACATAGAAAATGCTACAATTCTTACTTTGCAAACAGAACAATATGTTAAACAAACTAACATTTTAAAATTGAATTCATGTCAGTGTTAATAATGATTTAATGGCTGTTTTGATTTGGCCCGAGACCGCGGCTCCAGCTGGAGAAGAAATACGGTGTTAACTCAGAAATCTATCCACTTTCAGCTGCACGTCACTGGACCGGTCACTGGGACCAGTGGCTGCTGACAGCTGGGCCCTGCAGTCTAAATCAATACAACAGGTTCTTTAAACATCTAACACACACACACACACACACACACACACACACACACACACACACTGCTGCAGTAGTTCAGGGGCAACCTTCAGACGGACCCCACAGAGCTGCAGGAGAACGAGTGGAAAGTGTGAGGGAAAGAGTGTGTGAATGAGAGTTTGTGGAAATACACCAGGGAGGTGGAGAAAGAAATGTCTTTCCCTCCTGTCTCACTGCTCTCCGGGACCCGGAGAGTTCTTCATAGAACGGCTGAGTCAGTCGAGATGAGCGAGGATCCTGCAGATATTAGTGAAGCAGCGTGACCGTCCACGTTAATGCAGATATTTTGCTAAATTAACTTTTTCCTATCAAATACATACAATGAAAATGTGTAAAAATCTAACCATGCTCCAAATTATTTAAAAAGAAACCACATCAAAAATGTATGCACCTCAAATACAGATTATGAGCTAAAATAGAATATAACTAAGAAGATAAATGTAAAGTAAAATGTGAGTAACACTGTTAATGATAAATACAAATATTACTTCCACCCACAAACTGCGTCTTATGTCAATACGACACATTTTGTGAGATGAGGACGTCACAGCTTCCTTCGCACCCTCTGCTGCTTTGTGTAATGAGCACGTGCTAGAAACCACAACGGTGACTTTATACCGGTTTCTTCACGTTCGGTTAGCGCTGCTTGGTCTAATTACAAGCGCGCAGCCAAATTTAGCATCACTGCACCACGTTACCGACACTTACAGGCGTCTGAACAATGTTACCTGGATCGTAACGGTGTTCTCTCGCAGCGTATTTAACAGATTGTCGAGGCCGACTTGTTTGAGCACTTGTCTTTGTCTTTGTGTTCAAGTCTGGACGATGTCCTATAAGAGTGTGTGTTTGATTTGTCTTTATCCAATAGGAGCGCAGTTGAGTGCACTCTGCAGGAAGAACAGATGTAAACACTAGGAAGTGAAAGATGATTGATGTTTATTGAAGGTTTGTCGAGATGTGGCAACACCACCTCTGCCTTTGATGGTAAGAAACAGCAGCGGCACTTCAGCTAAGTATGTCATAGAAGGACGGCAATCAGCGATTGGTCGGGGAGCAACGTGTGTTCTGTCATTTCTCTCGTCCACAATACGGCAACACTTCCTGACTCTATAATCTGTCACAGGGTTAATTTTATTCAGCATCTAGTCGTCTGAACTCTTCTTCACACTTTACTGTTGTCCGCCCACTTGTTTCCATACCTGCACTTTAATCAACCCGACAACGGACGCTTTGCTTCGCACCTCCTCTAAGTTGCGGGATGATTTGTTCTACTTTTTTCTTTTGGACAAATCTGCCAACATCTGAATCACTGCAGGAGCACGAGACACGAGAGGTCACGGCGCATATTGCTGCCGAGGTGGATTTATCTGATGTCATCCGTGCTGATTCATGGTGAAAACCTGTTTGCCGAGATGAAGCGCCGGACCAGAGCTTTTCAGATGTCTCCCGATAAAATAAAAAAGTCTGAGAAATGGTTCTGCAGTAAATCTGAGAAATTCATCCTTCACCATAGACGTTGTCCCCGAAACACTTCAACAATGTTACTTATGTTTTCTCCTCTACTTTAATTTCCTGTTGCACACGTTAGTGATGTAGTCGATAAATAACTTCAATAGATAAATTAATAAATACGGCCACTTCCTGTTGCTCAAAATTAGTCATTATTTTCTGATATCTTATAAACTTAACAGTTAATGGAAATAATGGACACAATCATTAGTGTGGGAGGAAGCCGGAGTTACCGGACACAGGAAGAACATGCAAACTTCACACAGTAAGACCCTGGCGGAACCGGGATTTGAACCGGAAAGACAACTTTCAATTCCCATAATTTGTTTGAAATATGTATAAATATGTATTGTTTTGAAAATGTGTGGAAACCTGAGATTTGATGAAGGGACTACGAAGTTATTCTTTATAGCGAAAAAAAGAAGGGAATAAGTTCAGGGCTGTAAAAACTAAAGAAATACAATTGAGTTTATAACATTGCAACTGAAATGACTGACTCGTCTCTGAATATATCTGAGTAATTGTCTCTATTGGCAGAAGTTTATGGAGATTGTCTTTTTCGTGATTTAAACACAAAGGCCAGCATGTGGTGAGTGGATATACGAGGATGTTTGCTTGCTCAGTTGTGACTGTCGGGATCGCGTTTTCTAATTCACACATCACAGTGGGACGCGGGGGGACGGGTGCTAGCATCGAGAGAGGCAGAGACAGTCTCCCACTGTCTCTGAAATGAGACATGCAAAGTGATGTTGTCTCAAAATTAAAAGACAAATTGTGCGCGTCGTAGCGGGAGCCAGATAAGCCTGTTAAACAAAAACAACGGCGGCACTGCACGCTGCCGATGATGAGCTGTATGGATAACAAATGAGGGAGCAGACACGGTGTCTCTTACAACGGCAGAGCTCTCTGAGACCTGCACATCACTTGTGTGTTTGAGGAGAAGCAGCCCTTTTTAGTGATTAATTTTAATTACCAAGCAGACAGACGTAGTTCTGATAGCAGATGGGGGAGTCTGGTGGAGATTCACTCCACTGACCCGTCTGACTCCTCCGCTTCCTCCCTCAACACGTCCTCCTCCCTCTCCTCCTCCCGTCAACCTGCGAGGTCGCGGGGGTCGGTCATCCTTCAGCCGGAGCCCGGGTCGGAGGGAGACAAGTGTGAAACGTAAGACGACGCCGTTACACTCGGGCGAGGGCTCCTCTGTGATGTGACGACGTAATCAACCCCTGACAGCTGCTCACTAAAAGACAAACATTAGGTTCTTAAATCTTCATTAGTCAACAGTAAATGAGGTTTGTTTTACACTGCAACACACACAGTGGGACTAAAACGCGGCCACACACAAACCGGCCGCGTGCGTATCCATTACACCTCGACTGAGATCCATGGTAATGGTGTCTATTGATTTCCTTTCTCCCCTCGACTAGTCAAGCATGTAGAGTTTGGATGCTGGGTAATGAAATTACCTTCACTCTGGAGGGTGTCAGGAAAATGTTACAGCTGGAGTGAGGCCCCTCAGTGAGCTCGCGCAGTAAACACAGCACCTGTTTGCATCACAACCAGCAGCGCGGCTTCCTGTCTCAGGCAACTCATCTTTTCCCCCCCTTTTCTCCCCCTGCTCATTCATCAGGGCAGTAATTCATTTATTATTCATCTCATCAGTAGCACTAAATGATGTAAATGACCTTCTCTGAACTGTATGGGAGTCCATTTGGACAATGTCAGACACCATTAGACATTCAGCGCCCGGCTGCTCGAGAGGGTCAACTCTCTCAGCTCGACGCTGACAGATAAAGCGTGACGAGGCTTTGTGTCCATGAATGGATCCGTCCGCCCAAGGCCGTTCGAGTTTATATATGTGTGTGTGTATGTGTGAAGCCGATTTCAGACATGAACTACAGAAAATGTCTGGTCCCATTTTTTTGGGACATTTCACGAGTTTGCTGAGTCAGACGTGTCCAAAAAATGGGGTCTGGACATTTTCTCAAGTTTGCCTTTTCTCATAGGAAGAATCAAATATTCACGAAAACAGGAAAGTGTGTGGATGAGGGCTGGCGTTCGGGTATAGGAGGCAGGACATGATGTATAAATTCGGTGGCAGAAAGTATGTTTTTGTTTACAGCACATCCAAACCGGCGCCGGCCCTTATCACAGAAAGCTCTGGAATCTCGACGTCTTTACAAGTTGACGTCTTCATCTTCCACGTGTGTGGCTCCTCTTCTTCATCCTGAGATATTTGTGTTCCTCTAGCGTCAATTGGACATTTTGTGGACATTTTAATAGGGGACTGGCAGGAAAGGTTTCTGGAAAATGTCTGGAGCAACTGACGTTCTCGCAGCCCCTCTGGCACATTACAGGAAAATGTGTTCAAATGGAGTTCAGTCCAAGACATTTGTCCAAGAGCAGCTTGTGTTAATGTGTGTGTGTGTGTGTGTGTGTGTGTGTGTGTGTGTGTGTGTGTGTGTGTGTGTGTCGCTTGCCTGTTGTTTTTCTAAACATATTTAAAGCTTTTGGGTGAACCCTCCAATGCAAAGAAGTGACAAACTATAGTGTGAGTCAGGATTGAGTCCATGACATACAAGTGTATGGTTCAATATGTGCCACATTTGAGTCAACAGGAAGTGTGTGTGTGTGTGTGTGTGTGTGTGTGTGTGTGTGTGTGTGTGTGTGTGTGTGTGTGTGTGTGTGTGTGTGTGTGTGTGTGTGTGTGTGTGTGTGTGTGTGTGTGTGTGTGTGTGTGTGTTTGCTCCCCCCTGAGCTCTTCGCTCTGAGTCAGTAAACACAATGCCGCCTTTAATTAGCTCTGCAGTTCTAATTGATTAAAATTCCCTGTGGTGCAATTATGCGATTTCATTGACATGCTTTTCCTTTTCTCTCTCTCTTTCTTTCGACTTTCTGCCTCGCTGCATTTTCTTTTTTTTGTCCTGCCAACCGCTCTGTCTGATTCCAGCTTTATTTATACCCTGACAGCCACAATGGTCAGTGAGAAAACACCATTCGTCCTCCTGTGCTGGTCGTGACCCTGGTGCTTGTGTCGTATAACAAAGGGCGAGAGTCGATCTGTTTGTGTCGTTGACCTGCAGCTGACAGTCGATCTCACTTTTAAGGAATTAACTGTCCGAACTGTACAATTATTCAAGGCTTTGAGGTTATTTCCCGACGTAGATTGTGGACAAACCTCTCGATTGCTCTCTGCTGGCTGATGCATTATGGGTCATGAACTCTGCCTCCGCTATTATAACAGATGAAACACTGACCAAACTAAAAAGTACAAGTTTGACTCATCCACACGTACATACATTTCTGTACACATGGATGAAGTTTTGATACTTGAATAACATCAAATCATCAGTAACATTGACATGAATGAATTTGACATGTAAACAATGTTTACATGTCATTTGTCATTTGTCATTTAACTCACACTTTTATCCAAAGCGACTTCCAATTAGTGCGTTCAACTTCTACGAGGGGCCATTTGGGGTTCAGCATCTCGCCCAGGGAGACTTCGGCATGGGCTGGGATTCGAGCTACCGACCCTCAGGTTGGAGGATGACCGCTCTACCCCTCAGCCACAGCCGCCTCAATGTTCCTGCTGTATTTGTGTATGAAGACATGACGCATCAGTCAGGCTTTATCTGTCTGTGTGTGTGTGTGTGTGTGTGTGTGTGTGTGTGTGTGTAATCGCGTGTTAAACAGCCGCCTCATCGTGATTCTGTGAGCGACAGGCACGAGCGCGGCGGTGCGGCGGCAGCTCGCCGGCCCGGCATTACTGGGAGGGAAAAGGCCCGTGATGAGAAGCCATTTCACTCCATTGAAATAACACTCAGCCAAATTACTCTTTGAACTTGACTACAGGCTACGCAGCCTCATCACAGAGTCATTGCAGCCAGAATGGCAGAGTAGCAATAAAGCATCCTCACACATGTGGAGACAGCTCATGAATAACAATGAGGAGTGGGACATAATCAGGGTGACAGAGTCTTAAACAATGAGGAAGGGACTCTGTCATTCGTCTTCTTTGTCCCGCGCACGTGTTCGCGGATAATTAGCCGAGTCAGCGGGCCGTGGCTCGACGCAAAGGTCAAGAGGTCACGATCGGCGAGATTAAAGGATCTGAGATTTGCTGTCGCTGCTCAGCTGTGACTTCACAGAGCCGAATTCTTTATTGATATTTGTTTATTAGTGTCACTTATTGTCAGATACATTTCAAAAATAATAAAACTGGATAAATAAACGAGATAGACACTTATTAAAAATTTAATATAGCAAATATAGCAATCTAAGCAGAACAAATAAACTGTTCAAAAGAAAATCAATAACACAATTTGAATAATTCATTTCAGAGTTCTTAACTCAGTTCATTTTAAGTTGCAGGATCAGGTTAAAGCTTTTGTCCCTGAGGCGAGACGCTCTCATATTTCACTATTGAAAAACCAGACAATAATTGTTATAATAAAATATAACAATATAAGTACAATTTCATCTAGTTTAATTGCTCTAATGAAGTTTTAAAAGACTCAAGGCTCGTGTAAAGTTTTATGTCAGGCCAAGAGTTAAGGTTAAAGGAATTCAATAAAGTCAATGCAGTGTAGATAAAACATTTTAAATTGCCATTATGTAAAGAAATGATGAAAGGGGACTTGCTATATAGAAAACCATAGACGGTATATAAAGCCAAATCATCTGGATTGCTCCCCTGGTGGCCGGCTGCAGTATTTGACAAAGATGTTGTCTGTCATTTTAAGGGTGGTTCCCATATCTAAGATATTTTAGCATAACTTTGTTTACAATCTTTAATTTATAGTCTATGATATAGATCCAACATTGTGACCCTGAACTGTAAATCTGGATGTATATATTCTACAGACGCAAACATGATGAACTACTTATTTCTGATATTTCAGGTCTAGTTACAGTTTATATTTATATTACAGTGTGTGGGCTGTGACCTTATTCCTTCCGAGAACATATCAAGCTCATACTTTTTAATTAATGAGAGTTTTCCATTTGTGGTGATAGTTTTTCATATATATATATTATATTCTTACTAAAATAAACACCAAACTCGCTCCAGCCCGACTTTAAGCCTCACAGGCTACTTCGTGATATACTTGTGATATATATGAGACAGAGATTAGTGAGGCAGAACTCGGGCGATGACTGAAATCCTTTAGCAAATATCTTTGATGATTAATGAGATGCTCTCTGACAAGCGAGCTGTTTTAAAGCTTTATTAACAGGTGTTTGGAGCTGCCTCAGAACAAAGCATTCCTTTCAGTCGAGGCCGGCGAGCACGGAAACGCTTTTTTTGAAAACCATCTTTTGATTTTCCACTCTAAATATTGTTTTTTGTCAGGGCTCATTCTGAGGGAGTAATTCTAAACACTCGGCCCACTTTTGTGGTAGAAGTCGTCTGTTTCCTGTTTGCACAGGGACGTTGTGAAAGGACGAGTGAGGAGTACAGTCCGGGTACAGTACGGCTTCCGCCCCGGTTGACCTGGTGTGAGGTCAGATGCAGAGGGTTGATAATGTCCTTATCGATCCGCATGCAGAACCACAGCTGGGCGTAACGCAGCGTGCCTCCGTCCACTTCTCTGTGGCCAAGACCAACGGATTCTGCACATAGTCAGGAATAACTCAGGCACAGCTTGACATTTGGCATAGGGAGAAAAGATATTGGATTTATAATTGAATTAGTGCGCTGAGAAGAAAAACGTTTGAGTGGAATATTTTGCTGAAACATAATGATTTAAGCTTTTACCCTGACACGGAGCAGAGGTGGATGAGAGGAGGGTTGCAGTGGACGTATTTGTTCGATTTTTTTTTTTGTTTGTTTTAAGAGAAACTCGATAAAAAGAATTAAATGAAAGAATGCGTTTGCTTACCCAAGAACAGAAAAGAGCCATGAATACTTGAACCCGCTTGTTAAAGTTTAATTCCCAGTAAAATGGATCATTAAGCCCAACTTCTGCTTAAAAGAATTAGTACTCTAGTTTTTTCTGTCGTGATATTTCATATGTCAGCAGATGGCGAGCCCTGGGGGGAGCACGGTGTGCACCTCTGAACGACCTGTAGCATTTCCTAACAGCTTCATTTAGTTCCAGGCATGGTGTCTGGCTGGGTGCCGTAACCTGGCTGGGCCCTTCAGGGCTGCCAAGCACCACAGCACCAGCCTTATTATTCCCCTCTTGCTATGCCGTGTAATTTGATCAAGTTATTCATAACATTTGAGCTGACGCCTCTCCCTGGAGTTGGCGTGACATTGCTATTTGCAGAGGATAAATGCATTGTAGGATGGCCCACTGCTAGGAAATTGAGCATTAATATTTGCTCTTGATGTGATGTATATAAACAGACAGATTTGCAGGCTCTCGGCTCCTCTATTGACAACCCACAGGGGAAGGGAGGCTGAATATTCGGGGCCGATTTGAGAAACGGGGGAGATAATAATAATAACAATTCATGTTTGTGTTTTTATCTTCTGCGAAGGAAGCCGGCTGCACCCCCGTCCCTGCACTCTGCTTCCAGGTGAGGTGTTTGGCAGCTATCAGCGGGGACCTGGTGGCACATCAGTCGTCACGTTGGGCTAATTTCAGTCAGAAAGCATGCAGATGCAGCCGGAGAGGGAAAGTGCAGATGAAAGCGGCGGTAGAGGGACAGACCACATGGGACCGACCCCGGTATTCAGTCAGGCCTGGTTAAATCAATGCAGCCATTTCCCTCAGAACACCAAAAACCTGCGAGGCGCAGAAAGCATTTTTCTCTGAGGGGAGAGTCTCTCTTTCAAGGCTTCCATTCTCTTTGTGAATCCATTCAAATTCAACAATAAAAGCCCAAATCCGTCCCCCATAGATGCATGAGAGCCCTCCCACGGGCCTGTGAGGGAGAGACATCTTTCAGTACTAGTGTTGCTTCGTGCAATCAAATTTTCCCACTTTTCACCGCCTCCTGCAATGGAGACCCTCACTAAAAGAAAATCACAAACGTTAGCTTGGCCTTGCAGTGCAAATAGTGGCGATGGAGGTCCATGCTGGAGGGATGCACTTCAAGGTGTGTTGATCTATATCAGCTTCAAGATTCAAACCAGCCTGAAGCCACCAGTTTTCATCACTAGGGTTTTCTTGAATTTCCTCAGTTCCTCCAGGAGGTTGCAACGAATAATGCAAGTTCAAACCAATACCTAAGG
The DNA here is from genome assembly GCF_009819705.1 of Hippoglossus hippoglossus. Lineage (NCBI taxonomy): Eukaryota > Metazoa > Chordata > Actinopteri > Pleuronectiformes > Pleuronectidae > Hippoglossus > Hippoglossus hippoglossus. The sequence goes on from NC_047162.1 coordinate 18,815,297, forward strand.
ATTCAACGCCACCTTGCAATTTTGTCCAATCATCATATGTCACTAAACTGCAGATGTGTGTGATATGAACATCTCACATTTACCAACACAGATTGCTGCTTAAGATTGTGTGAAACAATTCCTTGATGTTCTCCATTAAACACACAAATAAGTTACTTTAAATAGGCCTGATTGTTGTTGGAGCCTAACATTAGTTTAATATAAAATCCGAGTGATGGATGATCTGCAACTTCCTTTAGTAGTTCTTCGTCTTAGTGTTGGAAAAACACAAGTAATCTGATGCACACCCGTCGGCAGAGGTTTAAACATCTCTGGCAGAATATTGCTTCCTTCTCAGAGAAGTGAAAACTTCAGAGAGTTCAGACCAGTGGAAGCTTCATATCCTGTGCAGATCTCCACCTGCTGTGCTGACATTCAAACCTTCTTCTCAGGCCTTGATTAAACCCAGTGTTTATTTCTTCTAAAGTAAATATGTATTATATATATACTGCAATACCTACGGGGTAAAATATGACTTCTCTACTCCCACCATGCTGCCACGAACCTTAGGGACGGTACCAAAAATTATTAGTGGAGGTGAGGGGCTCAGGAAGTGACGAGGGGTCAGGTAGTGTTACCTTTTTGGGGGAGGTTGGGGACTAGGTAAGGTCTAGAGCCGTTCTAAAAGCAGGTGGTCACAATCAGTGTGGTTGCAGTCTGTGAATTAGGACACAGCATTTGAGCATTAGCTTCATACAAGGATTTCCGCTCAACACAAAAGTCTGGTATAACATCAACTTCACATGCTGAACCCAATCATCCCTTGACTGCATGATCCGTCTTACCCACACTCCTGAGCAAGACCCAGAGATACTTGAACTCATTTGGGGCAGCTCCCTCCTGGTGCAAAAATCTGTTCTCTAAATATATCCCTCATTATGAGAGGACAGAGTGGACACTGTAATTATCGGGTCAGTCAGCGGGACGTGATATTTCAGCTCTCATAGGTAGAGGCCGGGGGAAACGTTAGGGGAAGTGAAAATGAAGAGATAAAAAGGGGAAAAGTAAAGAAAGGTGGAGAAAGTATTTTTGAGCGAGACAGCAGGACAGAAAAGAGGACGGCTGGGGGGGTCTAGAGGAGGATGCAGTCGTGCAGCAGGGAGAATAAAAAGCAGGATAGCAGGATGAAAAGAGGCATGGGAAGACGGAGAGAGAAGGGGTGAGAAAACATTACGGGTGGAATGACAGTGATGAAGAGATTGAGGCCAGAACAGGAAGAGTCAAGCAGGGAGCATAATTTGCGAGACAGAAATGAAGCACGGACCACTGTGGAGCTTAATTGAAAAACGGGGGGGTTCTACGTCACTTCAAGCTCTCGCTGGGCTCACACGTGCACAGCTAGTGCACAATTAATTTTTTTCCCGGGCTGAGAGAAGTCGCAGGAGCCGGCCCCGGCACGGAGCAGCCAAAGAAAGTGAATGACATGACATGTTGCTTGTCAGATTGTGTAGATGAAGACCGTAATCTGGAGCGGTCCAATGGTGGTTTGCACTTCCTGATCGTCCCCACAGGCTGGAAAATTACCTTCAATTACAGCGAGCTGACCAGCAGGCCTTGAAGTAATTGGCACATGGCAATGCTTTCAACCACTCTTCTTTATTAAATTGAACGCTAATGTAACATTACATTGGCTTTTGCCATTAGGCCACTAAACCAGCCCTGACTCTTTCTATTCTAATGGCTCCGTTGCTCACTGGATTTCACGGATCTGCTCATAAATAAAAATGGAGCGAGGTCTCCGGCTCCACGTCCCTCTCATTACATTGCCGCGGTCCTCAGAGTTGTGTGTGGGATGTAATGGGTCGGAGTGAAGTGTTGTTTAACTGTTGTTACTTCCCATCAGACGCCAGCTGCATCTCTAACAATCCCCTTAATACGTCCCGCTCGCCTTCTCGCTGTGTCGTACCGGCGAGTTTCTGTAAACGAGCACCAGCGAAGTGAGGGAGGCGAGGCCGAGCCGGCAGGGGAGACATTTTCGGAAAGCGAGGCTCGGACTGCGGCGACGCCTGGAGATTCTTCATATATTCCAGACATCTCAACAACAGGAGACATGCATGTGATGAGTTGTGTCCCAACCCTCCACTCCACTCAGCTTGTGAGTTGTAAAGGGCATCGTCGTCAAACAGGTTGTTTGTGAGACAACAACAACCCCCAGAGCTGTTTTAGCACCACTGTCATAAAGTGAAATATACACGACAATATGAAAACATACCATTGTTCCTGAAAGCAACACTATACAACTTTTAACCTTACAACAGCAGCTTGATTAAAAGTAGTTTGATGGTTCACTGACTTGGAATATATTCACCTATTTCATCCAAAGTAGTGCTAATATTATATAATTAATGTTAATAATTAATCATCTTTAAATATCGCCATTAAATCCATGTTATTTCATCCTTAATTCATGTTTTCATCATCTCCTCAGTTTTTCTCCTGATCACAGAGGCAGGAAATGAAGTGATACTTTCATCCTCTCAGCTTCTCCCTCGGGGCGACATTAAAGTTTCATCACGTGTAATAAGTAGTGATTTCAAAAGGGTAACGTCACGTGGGGAAGGTGAAGGGTTCGAGCTGACACACCCGGTGTCTCAGGAGCACAGTGACATCATTTCACTGTGCATCAGAAACAACAGCACCAGAGAGAATAAACCAGATGATCAGCAGCCAGACGTTAAAGACGTCCGTGTGTCATGCCGCTCTGTAACTAGGTAACTTCTGATCCAGGATCTGAAACCAGAACTTCAGTAGCTGCCTTTGCGTCGTTGGGATCCAGCTATGACAGGCAATTTAAGGCCAAAGGCTCAGATTAATAGTGTCTCATCCCCCGTTTGGCACGTTATCAATCTTACCTCAAATCAAAGTCTCCACTGAACCAAGTGCGTCGCTCAGAAACTCTCCCTGGACCACATGTTGACTGTTGAATTGATCTGCACAGGCATCGCAGCGTTTGTCTCGATTTCTCTTCTGTGTCTGTGCGAACGCTGACGCAACGAGCGGGAGGAGAAAAAACACAAAGTGCCACGACCTTGGCTGAGCGACAAGGTGGAAACATGTTTATTTACAGACGTGCTAATCATTCATCGTCTTAAAGGAGACATATTCCGCTCATATTCAGGCAGATAGTTTTAATTGGTGTTATGACCTGAAGAGTTTTTCATGCTTGTTCAGAAAACACAGCACTTTGCCTCAGACTGTCTGTCGCTGCAGCCCCTCTTTTCAGCCTCTGTCTCAAACACGGTCTCTTTTGTGCTGATCCATTAAGTATATTGAGATATTTTACTGCATTAGTGAAAACTCTTCATACTTTGTGGACCATGAATGTTGGTATACTGGTGATTAAAATGTCTAGAAATTCAATTTTTTTTAAATAATGTCTTCTGTGAGTTTGTAATATCGGCTTTTTCCCCCCTTTTAAAAAATGTTGGAGCACCAAAGTGACTAATTTGTAAATTATGAGAGATTATTATCAAATTTTGAGAAACTCAATCTCAACATTTCCATATTCACAATCCAGACTTGCTATGCTGGCGTGTTTCCGTTGGCTTAACCATAAAATTACAAATAAACTAGTCCACCTTTAAACTTAAACAGGTTTTATTCAATAAATGTAATTCCTGTATCATATTCTCAGGATTTGAGTTGTGTTATTAATCTTCAGTGGGCACGTTAGCCCAGTCATTGTGTGTGTTGGGTTTTTGACACCTACACATGTCATGAAAATAGCAAAGACATCACCTGTGTTGAGCCGAGAGAAATTTGAAAGTACAATGAGTTTAATTTGATGGTGTTAATTGATTCAGATCCATATGATTACGCTACAGAGCCTCCAACAGACTACATTATCACACACCTGATGGGTTAGGAAAGAGATTCCAAGGCCAGAGGGCGATTTTACAGGAAAGCTGGTTGTAATGTGTTAAACACTAAACCAGTCAGAAGAGCTCAAACTGGGAGCCCATCTGTCAGGACTCTACCTGGGGCTTTGCAACAAGGTAAAGCAGAGAATCGCTTGGAGCCCTGAGCTGAGAGAAGGCCCCAGAGAGTGGTTGATTACTTCAGTCCTCAGCAACAACAAATCTGTGACAACCCCCTTAAATTCGAGAGGCTGCACAGACATCGTTGTTGGAAACACGGCCCATGACACAAGCTTTCTGACAAAAGTTTATAATATGTAGAGGTCAGAACATCCTAATGTGTGTGGGATGGGGGTTTGGGTTTGTATTTGACCTTTACTACGTCACTATCATTTATGTATATGCACAATATGTCCTTGATTGGAATGATGTGGTTGGATTGAGAAACTTTGACCTGCTCTTGAGGAAAAGGACGGGAATCTTTAAAGTCTGCAAGGTCCATACAGTATTGGTAAAAAACATCAACTTACAGGTGACCCCAATGACACCAGTACCAGTACAGAAATTCTGTGTTTGATGATACGTTTGTTGGCAAAATAACCCAAATCCTCATCTTGATATTGAAGTTGGCATGTTTCTGGTCAAAGTTCTGATCCAGAGCTAAGAAATTATACTTTTGGCAAACACAGCTCGACTCACTTCATTTGTTTTAAACTCTCCACAGACGTCCACTCTAATTCTCTGCAACCAGAGGTTAAATCAATGTAGTCTTTGCCGCTGTCAAATTCTCACATCTGCAAATGCAATTATTTCGGTGAAAGGGAAAAAACCCTGCTTTTTTTTTTTAGCCGAGCGCATTTTCACAATTATTGTTCAGTTATCAAGGTTTGTTTTGACGTCCGCAGGTCATGAAACACAGTGCGGTGGTTTCACCCTCTGTGATTTCCCCTGTGTATTCAGATCCATAGGAAATGATACGACTTGACAGCTGCGTCCCTCTGTTTGATTTAATCAACTCACTGTTTCATTATTGATTCAAGTAGCTGACCCATAAAGGTTAATAAAAGAACTCTAATCCAAACAGTTCACACTGACGTTGGGACGAAAAAAACTCATCCCGTGTCAGCACTTGTACAAATGATCACTGAGCTTTGAGACAAATGAAAGTAATTTTACTTTAAATATATAAGTTATGTCTTATGTTCACATCTATTCATCATGTGATGTGTGTTCAAAGTAAAACATCGACATTAATTACTTTGTTACGCCCTAATTATGTTTGTGCTCCCTTTTGCTAATGATGCTGCTTGTTATTTTTAAATAAACTTTATTTTAGCACTTATTTCTGATGCACATATCCACCTTGTCTAAACTCAACAAACTTTATTCCTTAAGAATAAAGAAGGTACATCGCTCAGGTGTCATTGAGAATAATGTCAAATGTGCAGCACTGCAGTTAAACAAAATGATAAAGAGAAATGAGTCCATTTGATTTGCATTTTTGTATTTTCAGGCAAAAAAAAAAAAGTAAATAAGACAGATTTTACCCGACAGTGTAAAAGATCCAATTAAATTAATTGGCTGTTTGTTTCACACCTTTTTTCTCCTCGTTTTCACGAGACAGAAGGTGGCGGAGTGTCACAGGCTGTTACCTCTAAATATGCTCAGCTTCATATCTGTCTAATTGGACACTCCTGGGGACCTTTGAATACATCGCAGATATGTTATTCTTCTTTGTCTCGTATAACTGTCTCACAATCGTAAAAAGAATCCCCTGGCTCTTCCTGTTTCTTGCTCTTCGATCTCGCCGCCGCTCTATTGGCTGATAACTAATTACAGGAAATGGGTTTCTGTGGCACATGCTGAGGGATTTGATTGTTGCCTTAGTGGCTGTTTTTTTTATGTTTCATGACAACGGCATCTGACAAAACATGTTAAGAAGTCAAAATGATAATAATAATAAGCTGACATTGTTTGACTCACTCATGTTTTATTCAGTTCCTCTTTTATTCACTTCTGCGCTGATTGAAATCCTCCTTTTGTTTCGCGTTGCAGTTTGTTTTCATATTGAAGACAAAGGTATTTTTGTGCTCCTTGTTTACGCAGCTACAGAAGTGTCACTTGGTTGGAAACATTAGGATGGAAATCTGACGGCGTTTGACTTGTTTTCAATGTTCAGAGCAGTGCGACAACCTCCTTTGTGCTGAAGTGTCGTCGTCGAGCAGGAGAACAAAGTCAGAGGACTGAGACTCAGCACATTGTGTCATAACACAGTTCTGCAGTGCGCGGTGTTGGACGGGGACAATTATTGAACTGTATTGTTAAAAAACACCATTAAGCCCTTTTTGTGAGGCAGAAAAAAATAATTATAGCTATAATTGTTTTTAAATTACTTGTTTTTTGTCTTTTTTAACTTAAACTTCTGCATCTATGGTGTTTCTCAGACTGGAGAAATTATAATTGCCTCACCTTTTGTCATGAAAGGGTCCAGGTTGTGTTTATTAGCAGCAAATTGCACACGTACGTGACAAAACAGACCTCACAGCTGATGAGACTGAACTATTGACAGGAAGTCCAGAGGTTTGGTTTATTTCCCATCTCGTTTTGTCGTCCCTGTACATTTATTCACCTCTTATGGAGGATTTAAAATGTCTAAAACAACTCAAACAAAGATTTTGAAGGCCGTGAAGCAATTAACATGTTTTAATTGTTTTCTTAACGTAACTTTAAAAAAAAATAAGACCCTCCCCAGCTTCACCGGTTGATTATATCAGCATCTGAACTATTTTCTTTGTCAGAAATTTAAGACATGTCTCTACTTCCTCCCTGTGAACAAAAATAAACCTGAAATCCATCTTTCTCACCTCATTTTTATTGCATCAGATAACTAATTATAACCAAACTTATTGTAAAAATGAACCTACCATCTTTAAGAACATTTATTTCACTTGTTAACTGTCTTTGTCCAAGTTTGGTCCATTTCTCAAACAAGGAGGACACCTGGTTTATGACCTCTCTCCCTTTTGATGTGTGCAAACACTTGGTTTGAAACCAGTGGAGTTAACCACCCAACTGTAAGAAGCACTTACTGGGTGTTGAGGTTGAGAAAGTACTTTTCAGAGATTGGCTTAAAGCTTTTATGGCAAATAAAATCTCCCACATGTACCTCAGGGGATAATTTCAACTTAATAGCAAAATGCCAGCAAGGTGGAAAAGTCATGCCGGCACCTATTTCCAAAACCAGCACTTACAACCATCAACCCGTCGCCAAGATTTCCCCGTTGTGATGGCAGAGGACACGGCAGAGATGAAGAGGGGAGTGACCTCATGAGCAGAAACCTGTTGTCCCCGTCCAGCAACACCTCATGAACCCGGTTCTACATCCTGCTGATGTTGGCCGGTGCCGCCGTCCGCCGGGTCCCCTCCTAACCCACTGAGTCTGCTGCGTTTCCGTCAGCAGACTCAGGCGGATTACATGACTAATGACGAGGAGCCGCTGTGAGAGCCAGGGAGCAGGAGCAGGTCGGAAATTACTCGAGTCTCTTATTACTCACATAAAAGTGGGAAGAGTTGCAATTACATGCACCTCGGGATCCGTGGAAGTAGGAAAGAGAGTCCTGGTGTTGCACTTCCTCTTCGCTGCTTTCTGTGGCCACAGAAATACATCTGAACCGGTTGATGTTGTGACGCTCGCGGAAAGAAATTACAGAAACCGTTATTTTCATCTAAATGCAACTCGGCCTCTTTCTCATCTCAGTGCAACAACTCGTATGGACTCCTGTGTTCGTGCACGAGTGGACAGGATGTGAATTTCCCATCCAGAGTTAAGCTCATCTGATGGGTCCACGTGAACTGGAAACGGCAGAATGGCTATTTCATCTGCAATTAATCATCATGTCAAACCCAGTGCACAGGCAGGAGGAAATGAATGTTTGTCCGTTGTTGGTATTCTGCGTGTGCGAACACATGTCCGGAGTCCTCTTCAGCTCCGACACTCTAATGAAAATAAAACAGCATTGTCAAACAAACATGCCGTGGCCCCCGGCAGCCCTGAGAGTCCCCGGCGTGATCGTAAATCACCGGCAGAGAAGAAGAAGTGCTATTATCTTTAGCGAGTGCATCTGTAGCCATGCACTCGGCCATGGATGTTATTTTATAATTCCACCCGGCATGACCGTGGTGAATTTATTCCATTATGTTGCCGTGAGCGTGCACGTCTCAGCTGTGTTTGTGTGCAGAGCTGTGTGCACATGCATGCTTTTAAGGTCTGGGTTTATCAGCGCTGCTGCCTGAGTTTCTCTCCGACCGGAGATAAAGCTCCGGGGCCTCTGGGCTCAAAGCCCCCGCCTTACTGCAGCGCACGAGCTGGTTGTCATTCAGACACGATGGCAGGAGGCAGAGGAGGCATGCAGGGTAGGATTTATAGCAAGAAACGGAGCTAATATCAGGGAGAGGAAATTGTGCATGTAAGAGTGTTGTGTTCATGCGTTTACGCACGTGAGCGATTGTGTGTGTGATGCAGTGGTTGCAGGTTATTGTTGTTCCAGGTGAAGCAGTAGAGATTAGAAAGCAGAGACAAAAGGAGGGTTTTCAGGTATTTTTAGGGATTTGTACCCAGCGCCCTCGCCTGCTCTGTCTCTCATTCTTCATTCACCATCGCTCTCCAGACTGATGAATGCCATTCTACTCTTAAAGCCTCCTCCTCTGCACTCATATAATCAAGGATAATTTCACCTTTCAAAAGTCCTTGAGCAGCTTTTGTAACTCAGACCACTGCTTTTTCACGTCTTTTGTATTTTTTGCTGATGTCCTTGCAGGACACGTTTGTCCATGGAAAATGGTTGAGACAGTTTTCAATCCAGCAGCTTGCATGCAAACAAAAGCTGACCTCAAGTGACAGTACTGTAAAAAAACAAGTACTCCTGTTGAAGTAGGAGTAGTCATAGAGTTGGAGTTCAAAAATATCCACCATCCCCAGTGAATTAAAGTTCCTGTCCTGACATCGATTAACCCCTGAAGAACTCATCTGTTCCTCAAAATTACAGATTTGTATCCATTTCTTTTTCCCTTCATGGCCTCAGAGTGATTCGATGATTTGCCTCTTCTAATATTCGCTGATCAATGAATATGCAAGAGCCTCCTCCTGCCTCCGCCCACCTCTCAGCTGCTCGCCTGCAGCTCCGACTCTGCTCACACACAAACCTCCGCTTCTTCTCTTTTTTTGTTAATTACTGCACACGATGCAACGACACGTGGTAATACAGGAGTAGATCAGGCAGACATATTGGAACCATAGACACGATATGAAGACGGGCGACATGCCGGCTGCCCAAAGTGAAGCCAACTGACAAAATTGGTTCCATGTGACGCTTTATAATTACACAGATATTTCACCGGTCATTACAATAAAAATCATATTTAATAATTCAGCTTTAACAGGGAACTTTAATAGGGGATATGCTCATTTTCTGGCCGGTCCTCCGTCACATTCACCGCAGTTCGAATCCTTACTCTGTCTGTCACTGTGTCTGAGCAGCTCCCGTAGAACTGTGTGGAGTTCAGTGCCTTGCTTAAGGGTAACTCAACTATTCACTTTACCCAGAGTTCCCACTCTTCATCAGATACTTGTCTCCCTGTGTATGTGTGTGTGTGTTATTCCACATAAGTGACCAGCTCATGAGCTCTTGCTGGTAGGAATCCAATGCCCTAGGGTCAGGTTATAATAAGGTGACACTCTCTACCTCTGTGCCTCTTCCCCTTCAGTAATTCCTTCTGACATCACCCAGCGCTTTCCCGCTCCGGCACTATTCCTCCATCTTGCCTGGAGAAGCAGGCGGGACCGAGCACCCGTTGGAATGTCAAAGATGGACCCGCGTGTCGCCTTCAGCTGTGGAAGGGGCGGGGGGGGAGGAGGGCTCCGTCCTGGAATCACGATGAGGAGAGTGCTCTCTAACGACAATAAGACGGAGGCCGCTGCCAGAAATGCAGAGTGCAGGTCCTATTTGAATAACTTGCCGTGCTTTTAAACCTAACAGATCTGTGCAGGGAGCCAGATGTTTGCCACGGGCTTTTCCTCTAACCCCGAAAAATCTCTGAATACGCCATGAGAAACAGCTCAGCGTGATTTCACACTTTATTTTCTTATTACCTGCAGGCAGCGAAACAAAAGATAGTGACGTGCAGCGGAACATGAAATGCAAATACGAGTACTGGTCATGTAATTATTTAAAAATGTCCACTCTAATTTTCTCTTTGCTCAAATATTAACTGCTGTACACTAAAAGCAAGGTTTAATGGGGTCTGGGGACGATAACAGCGGTGGACAAATGGATTTCTAAACAAAACAGCATCCTCCTAGTGTTTAGGAAGCATAGAAAGAGAAACGCTGCCGTGTAGTTCAGAGAGCGTGATGAGAACCCGCGTCAGGAGCAGGACGATGCAGCAGAAGACACAAGAGGAGACAGAAATTGGCTCCACACTGTGAAAATTCTTGGCCCCACCTGGTCCCACTCTTCACACCCTGAACTGAAAAAAAAACCCAGCAACTGCCTCATGATGAAGAGACAGCATGCAGGCAGAGCTGCTGCAAAGTGTTTCCATTGTGAGGAGTCGGCCCAGGGTCACATTCAGGATGGGGCTTTTCTAAATAGTCTTTGTCTCCAGATGTGCATACACATGCTCGTTGTGTCCGTCTTTTATGCTGTGTTCACTTAGAGTACTACGTAGGACTCGCTGTCCTCTTTTCAAAGGCTTGTCCGTGTTCCAGAGAGCAGCATTGTCCCCCTTCTGCTCAAAGCGTCCCGGTTATTATACTTCTACGTTTTCTGTTTTCAAGTAGTCGTAAGGTTCAGCAGCGAAAACAAGGACAATCTTAAGAATATTATAAATCCAGCCCATGAGGTACAAATAATAATATGATAAGAACAATGAAGCTTTGAGAAACAGAAATGTTTGGCAAATTAAACTATTCTGAAATGTTCTTGTTGAAAAAAGCGACTGTAAAAAAGTCGGTACACTCTTAATGATATTCCGTTTTATATTTTTCTATGTCTGCCTTTATTTTTAAAGACAGACGATTCCAGATGTTGCCTGTTTGAACCTTGTGTAAATAAGCAACTTAAGACTTTCTGCAGCTTTTTGTGACGTTTTTAAAATCTGTATTTTAAACAATATCCTACAAACCACCAGAAAGTATTTGTCTACACCTGGTGAAAACTGGTTTCCCTATGATTTTCCCTTTTATCATCCATCCATCTCCTTTTGGCACCTCCCTTTCTCGTTGCCATAAATCCCACAATGCTTTGAGAGGTGCCGTACCCGCATTCCATAGAGAACTTAGAAAATCTAAAGAATTCGATATTTTTCTTGTCGTCCACTCCCGTGTTCCGACACCTCCCTCTCCTCTCATGTATGAGCAACCCTCAGAAATGTTGGAAGAGGTCATCTCAGTCCAACAGACGACTATCATTAGTGAACCACAGTCTGTGCCAGAGTCCCCACACTGTGATCATGAGCAGATTTTCAAACAGATTTCTGTCCCTGTCAGATACGACATGTCAGAGCCACTGAGGACAGCAGAGACGTCCCCTGTCACTGTCGGGACCTCTTACTCATCAGGTTAACACATTGTGAGCTGTGTCATTTTAAATGTCTGTCAGTTTAACAATAGAAGTTAGTGGTTATAGAATCATCGAGCGCGAGCAACTGAAAGACTTAAGGAAATGAACGTGTAATTAATTTGCCCTTTGCACAGACGTCGCCCTGCTACAGTGGAGTAACCTCCCATGAATTAACAATACAGTGCTCTTACTGCAATATCTTTGTTGACAATTTAGGCTTGTTTAATTATCTCAAGTTGGCAAATAACCCTGAGATTGCAGTTTGTGCATTGTGGGACTATGAGCCATGTTTCACACAATATTTTGTGTGTGTGTGTGTGTGTGGTCAACGTATTACTCATGTAAATCTTATTACACTGTCACATTAAGTTTAGGATAAGGTTAGGCTTAGAGTAAGTCCCCAGGAAATGAATGTACGTCAATGGAGAACTTTGTGTGTGTGTGTGTGTGTGTGTGTGTGTGTGTGTGTGTGTGTGTGCGTGTGCGTGTGTGTGTGTGTGTGGGCTTTTTAGTCACTTCTCTAAATGTGGAAACCATCTTGTCCACGTGCAAAAACCAAGAATCCATCCATCTTTCCGTTATGAGGCTCTGCAGGACAATAAAATCAAAGTGCAATGAGCAGACGCAGCTCTTCACTCGTAATTAATTTTCCTGACTATGAGGCTTCGAGGAAGAAAAAAAGAAAATGGGAGGAAAAGTCCTCGAGAGCCTTGTCAGGATTATAACTCCTCTCCAGACGCAGCCAGCACCGCGCTCAACAAAGAAAGCTCTTGAAGCTTTATTCTGACGTGCTGTGCCTCGCCGTGTGGACGGACTGCTCTACCTGATAGATAATGTGCAGCCGTAATTAGCTTGACATTTCCTGCTAATAGCACGAGCCTGTGTAATTGCTTGTTGTTGTGAATTGTGATGTTAAGTGTGAGATGCTGCACGAGCGTGCTGTCGGCCCACATGTTCCACTTGGACGTACGTGGGGTAAGGCACCGATTTTTAAGTTACACAAATTGTGTAAAATGAACTGATCAATCTGATTTTTTTAAGCGGACTCGTTTATGTCAAAGCATGAGTGACAGATAGAATATGAGTGGTTCAGAGAGATCTCTATAGTGTAAGAAGGAGTGATAATAGTCTGAGGAGATTGGATGACTGGTAATAAAGAGGTGAGCCGAGATGAGGAGGTGTAAACCTCTGGTGTCAGTGGGAGTGTTTTATTCATGCAGTCTCATGCTGTGGAATAATGGGTCATTCCTCGGTGCATTTATTCAGAGCCCTGCTCACAGATCATCACTTTCACATGACTGGACACAATGAATGAGACAGGTGGAGGGACAGTGGAGGGACAGTGGAGGAAAGATGGTGAGGGAGGAAAAGGGTCAAGTTAAAAGACATTTTATATCAAATATTATGTGTGTTTCATTATTAATTTGTGTAGATATAGAAAACAGTAAAATTCAGGAGTATATAGTGAAGCACAGAGTAAAGGTTTCCTCCTGAAGAAGTGCACACGTCTGAGGACAAGAGCAGGAAAGAGGGAATTGTTCATGCTGCGAGGGACCACATGATTTCTCTCCATCCCTGGTTACGCATCAGCAGCGTACTTATCAACCATAATGCACCGCAGGTCTGCAGACACACACTTCTCCGGACGGTGATGCTGCACTTCTTCCCTGAGTCACGCACACAACATCCTGAATGCTGCTTCTGGACCACACACACACACACACACACACACACACACACACACATACACACACAGGAATCACATTTCAAACTTGACACCCTGTCACCCTCCATGCTGTTGTGTCCCGCTGAGGCCTCTGTCAGCCGTGACTGACAGGATGACGGGGTGGGGGGGGGGACGCTGTTACGAGTCATGCCTGGGCTGGTGGCCTCGCGGCACCACACCTGGGTACCCCGGCTGCCAGCCCCCAGCAGCCAGAACAGCCGCTGACGAGAGAGGAAGAGAGACGAGCATCGCTCAGAGACAGCGGCTGAGATTCCAAAGAGATCATTCGAGATGGAAGGCGGACGTTGAATATGGATGTGTGGCCGACTGAAGAGGCTCGTGAGGTGAAACCTGCGTAACGAGGGGCGATTTGCAGGCGACGCGCTTTGCAACAACAAACCAAAGACAAAAGGGGAACGAGTGGAAAGTTTGATTGGGGGGGGAGGACTTGGGTCCAAAGCCACAGAGCTTTTTGGTGTAGATGATGGGATTAAAGGAATATTCTGTGAATCTAGTCAGTAAGCCTCAGTGATTGCTGTGCACACACGACCCTGCAGCTTCCAGCAGTGAGACGCTGATGGGTGTTTACACTGTTTAGACTCGTCACTGTCACACAAAAATAAATAAACTCTCAGGGTCTCAGCTCGCTCCTTCTGACAGCCGGTGGATTCAGGAACATAGCTGTGAACTTGACAGAAAGTTTGACTGAATGAATCCAGCTCCATGACGCAGGGCACAAACACTACAACACACTAACAGATGAAATTCGATGAAACTCGTAATCAGAGTTTATAATTTTGTCCAGGGCCAGAAGTCACCATATTTGGAGGAAGGAGGGGGGGGGGGCCTGACTGTGGGCTCTAGAACCACTAACTCGTGTGACCTGCACCCATTGGACGGTCCTAGCTGTCAATCACATGGAATCCACCCCTCAATACGTACGGTGCTTTATGGTCTTTTTGACTCTAAATGGATCATAACTTACAAAATGAACATCAGCCGCACAGAAGAAGACTTGAAACGAGAGATTGAGACATAAACTCCTCAGGAAAATGTTTCCTGACTTTTTAAATCAGATGAGAAGTGGAGTCGTTTTTATCACAGACCTCCACAGAGTTGAGAGAATAGAGATTTCATATTTCACATCTGCATTGGCTTCACTTTCTGGACCCAGAGTCTACATCCATCTTTATATCCAGCCTGTGATGTGTTCACATAACCGATGCGACTGTATCACCGCCGGCCAAGAAACCCGCAGCTGTGAGCTCATTAGTTTTCGACACGCACAGACATGTTGGCAAACGCGGAACATGGTCACCTTGTTTACTTGTTTACCGAGAGGAAAAGTTGGCTCGGCCGTAAGTTCTTGGGCGACTTCGCCCATCAGCGGCTAATCACGGTGCAGCAGCCGAATGTACAGTGAGAGACGAGCCCTGACCCTGTGACAGTCACCTGGCCGAGCCACCGGGCCTCAGATGCTGCTAATCCAATCACCTCATCCACATGGCAGCCCACTTCCCCTCACCTTGTCACCTTGTCTTTCAGAGGCACACACACACACACACACACACACACACACACACACACACACACACACACACACACACACACACACACACACACGCGCACACACAGTCTCCAGAACTTGTTGTACCCCAGCTGGGACCGGAGACACCCAGACACCCAGACACAGCTCACTGGAGCAGGGACCAAACCAGCACCTGCTGCCTGGCTGTGAAAACCACACACACACACACACACACACACACACACACCCTCATGATTTGAACTGTTTTGTCTCTGAGGTTTTGTTTTAAAGTGAATTCCCTGCCCTCCCTCATGAAGTGACCTTCACTTGTGCATTGGGTCCTTTTGTTTCTCCCTCGCTTTCATTCTTTCATTCCTCTAGTTTGTCTGCTTGCTCTATTCGGCCTGTTTTCACTTAAATAGATAATAAACATCTATGCTCAAGTCCAGTCCAATGATTTGAACAGTTTTTGAGGCTGCGACTTGCAAAAAGAGGTAAAAACTAAGGGTTGGGAGCAAATCACTACCCAGAAGCTTGAGAAAACACCAAAGAATATATATATGACATACATACGTCCTGTTGTCATCCCCTATGTGGGCTGTGTCCTACCGATACTTGACAGTGATTGGTTTGAGTGGTATTACTACCAGTATCACCAGCGTCGGGTCAGGCTCAGAACTCCACACTAGTTCAAATGCACCAAATGAACGTCCTCATCGTTCAGACATTATATCGTCGGATGTGAAAACTAAAGAAATCCTGTGAGCTGCTTTCTCTTCTGTTTCTTCTTCTATTGTTAAATGCCGTCTCTACTTCCTGCAACTGGTGCGAAAGTCTGTTGTCTGCGACAGTTTGATTCCGGCTGAGTCACCTTTCACATCTGTTGTTTTGGTTTGGACTCAAGTGGAAAGTCTGAACGTTCAGACCAAACGAGGTGAACATGAAAACACCCAAAGACACAAAAGGTGAATTTCAAAGCCTCTGACAGAACGTGACACACGCACTGCAGATACAGTCAAACTCCGACCATTAGTTTGCAGGCTGTAGTAAATACAGGAGAATTATCATGGGTGGGAGGTGTGTGTGGATATCCGTTGGCAAAATCTTTGTTTGCGTTTGTGAGACCTGTGGAGATTTTATTTATTAATTTCTCCCTGGTCTTCCTGATCTAACGGCAGAGAGGAAGTGTGGGCGGAGGCCAAGCTCCCAGGAACAGATCTGGGCTGCGAGCCAGACTGATTTACTACAAGTTCCATGTTCAATCGCTTGAGCCACAGTGGCCCCAGAAAAAAACCCTTTCCCAAATAAAATCGGCGGAAAAAGGGAAGGTGAATAAATCCGTCGTGAGTCACGCAAATATGATGCAAATGTTTTCCTTAATCTATTTGGTCGGAGGGTCCAGAAGAGCTGTGTGAGTCTTTAATCCTACTCATGTGTGTGGGGAGCCAACGACAAGTCAGATCAGCGAGTTGAGCTGGTCCCTCCGAGTCCTGCGCTCACTTCAATAATAGATCACCTTAAGGAGACAAAGGATTATTTAACCACTTAACCACCGACCTCTGGGGGCAACAACTCACCTGAATAAGAACTGCTTCATATGTTCAGAGTTTTCTTTGGATCAGATTCATCATGTCGCAAAGTTTTATTACAGAAGAGAAAGAAATAGAACAGAAGTTATTATCTGAACTGAGCATTTCATCGTCTCCTGCATCCCTTCCTCTGAAAACAAGGAAAACTACGATATAAAAACTCAATTACTTTACAGAATGCAAATGAATTGCATGAAAAAATGTTGGTCATAAACATAATATCAGAAATGGCGTTTGATTGTCTTGTGTCACGCTAAGTGTCGCACACAGACAAGACGAGATGCGTTCTGCACCTTGTTGTCCTGATGCTTTGTATTTCAGTTTGTGTGCAGCTGCAGCACCTGAGCCCACATGTCTTTATTTTATCTTTAACTGAAGAGGAGACGACTCTCACCAAAAGAAAAGATAAATAATGGTACAAATTAATGTGCAGGCCGATGCTGCAAAGCCCTGTAGATATGTTTAGTTTTTTAAATGATTTCTTAACGACTTTCCTTTCGATAATGTCGGCCTGTTTTGGTTCTGAATCCCCTGCTTCCTGGCCAAAGACGCCCTCACCATGTCTGTGATGGAAGGATTTGAATTGGAGATGGTGAATCGTGGAGGCATGGCGACACCACATCTGCTGCCCCTTCTCTGTCCATTTTTAGCTCATTACAGACCCGAAGCTTTTCTGGCTACTGTGATAGTCACAGTCAGTGGTCCAAGAAGGAGGCTGGTCCTGCTGAGTGCATGTGTCAGTGCATCCTGCACAACTGCAAAGTGCTGCTGTAAAAAAAAACACCAAAATACAAGAAAAACCCATCGAATGAGATCACACAAGAAAGTCACTTCAGAACGGTTGAAAACCAGAACAACAGTCAATGAAGAGATGAAGGTTAGTCTATGCTCAGCGTTTCGGACAAAGGGGCGTGGCCTTCTGTTGAAAAATGAAAATGAGCAGTATCGCCGAACATCGTGGAAAGGCCGAGTAGCCGATAGTTCAAGTGAGACGATCACAGAACACGAGGAAGACATTCCAACAATGTCCGAACCTTTCGAGGACGAATATATGATGTTACTTTCCGTCACGTCTTTTTACTTTCGCGTCATAACCTCGAAAAGTTTGTTGTTGTGATAAACTCTCGACTGTGGATAAATCGTTTAACAACCATGCCAACGGAAAGGATGCCTCAGTTTTGAAAAGGACGTACGTCTCTTTTCACACATTAAGGCAGAATCAGGGAACTCGTGACCAACAAGAGGAAAAGCTCGATGTCCTCCTCTGCAGAGATCAGCGATCACCCTCTGACAAAGGCAGGTCTGGCCCCGAATTAGCCTCCTGGAAATCACGGCAGCGAGTAAATGAGGATGTCACTGTAACAGTAGAACATCCTGCTGGTCATTTTCTAATAATAGAGGTGATAGAATAAATCTTAGTGTCCAGATACAGTGCGACCGCTGTCCTGATCGGCAGCGGGAGACACTGCATTTATCACAGCAGCATGAAGAGACGTGGACTTTCTCCCTCTGGTGCCGTTAATGCTCTGATGTTGTAGTTTTGGTTTCTCCAGTGAATGATGTCCAACCTTCTCCATCACCTGAGCTTTGCTGTAGCTTCTGGATATAACTGAAATGTTATCTCACATTATTTTTTTACCTCTGATGAACAGCAGTAATTTTTATAGATGAAGCTTCTGAATCTAAATTACCTTAATGTATCTCTCTGCTTTGGTTTAGGAACCACAGGACACAAGGCACCATGCAGGTTTAGTTAAAGAGTTGCTTCCATAGATTAAACTACTTAATTCAACTGAGCTTGTATTAGAAATATTTCCCAACTTGTGAGTTCATTCCTCCAAAAGAAGCAAAAAACTAATAAATGAATAAAAATACTCACGAATTAGATCAAAATCTAAGACATGTAATTTTTCTGAACCAAACACTAAATACAAGCAATTGCTAAACAGTCAATTTCATTACTTTATCGTTATCTTCTGTTTTTCATTTTAACTTCTGTAAAGCAGCACTGGAAGTTGCAATTAAAACAGAAATGAAAACACGTAGATGAACTAAACACAACCATTCAAAAGTTCAAGATGTTAGAAACATTATGAGTGGGACACTGGTGACTATTAAAATCGTGTGTTAATGATATTTAAATGATGATTTAACTAAATTGGGTGAACCTTCTCTGCAGATATAAGAGGAGGACACAGGCAGTTGTAGGTAAAATAACCTAAAGCATGATATTCAAATGATTTAACCACACAGATATTATGACCTCACCTTAAATATACTGACAGTGTGTGACCATATTGATGAATTAATGATTTAGCATAAATTCCTGTCGGTCCCTAATGAGCCGTACAAGCAGCAGACAATACGAGTTTGTCTCCTTAAAAGCCATCAGTGTAATTTAAACAAAAAAAACATCAATATATTATGTGAGGCCACGCCTCCCAGATAAATATGAACTGTTTTATTATCATCTATAATACACCAAACGACCACACTCATGATTAGGTTAGGATTCTGAGCCGTGCCCCCTCTGAGACAGTGGAGCCTTCATGGGAGGCTCCCGACCGGCTGCATATAAACTCCTGTTTCTTCTGCATCATTATTTGACAGAATTTCAGGGATGTGTCCACTGGTCTCTTTCGCCGCTTCAAACTAACTAACTATACTGTGACCACTCTGTAAAGTGGAGATTGCGTCGACTGCTGGGAGCTGCTGCTGGCATCCGGCTGCCCATTGTGTCATATGTCACCTGTGAGCTGGAGCAGGGCTCGTGTAGGATGGAGTTAATGGGGAGGAAGGCCTGTGCGGAGGCATTACTGCCCGTTAAATGCATTGCAAAAGAACAAGTCATTATTGAACAATAGAGCTAATGGAACCTTTAGGGCGCGCTATCGATCAGCGAGCTGCCACTCTTACAGACTAATGTGATCATTAATTCAGCCATAGCCCGGGAAAAAAAAGAAATCATACAGTGCCAGTGGCGTGGCACTTACTCCTCTGACTCCTTTTGAGAAGGACACCTTCCGACAACACATTTCCATTTGTGAGACTGCGGTGAAAGCTGCATGCTAGGTAGACGCTCTTAATACCTTGTGTTCACGGGAGAGAGCAGCTCTCGATGAAAGGCGGGCCGCTGCTCCTGCATGGTAAAATGGTTCGGATAATGGGATGGAGGGGATGCACCTGAACTTCGGACAGGGAGTAGAGAAGGTGAGAGGTGGATATGAATAGAGAGTGAAGGGGGAGGAAAAAGAGAAGAGGTGAGAATCAGTGTGACAAAAGAGAAACGCAGCTAAGAGCAGTTTCATCACGGGGACAAAGGGAGAGAAAGTATAGGGACCGGAGAAACTTGAACCTTTGAAGATTCAGGTTTCCAAGATCCTGGAGACACGGAACTGAATGAATAGCCATTTGACATTGGAAATATAAAGAAATATCCAATATATGAACATTTTTAACAAAAAAATTCAAATAATCAAGACATTTTGATGTGACTTGTGAATATTTTCAGTATTTGAAACGGGGACGTCAGGGGGAATAACTGAAACTTGTTAATAGTTTTTGTCGTAGTGTTTCCAACTGTCCCCAAAAAAACGTTTAAATCCCAGTTTGACCGAGTTAAATATGTAAATTCTTTCCTGCAGTGTGTTTGAAATAGTTATTTTGTGAATGTAAAAGTTCTGTGGTTTTAAAAAGCCAAAAGTCTGTAGTAGAGGAAGCTCCTGTCCTCCACAGAAAACACTGACGCCCCTGAAACACCTCGTCAGTCGTGGAGAAAAGTGAAGCTGTCTCCTTTAAGTTTTAAGAACATGTGACTCGTTGTGCTCGTCTATGTTCACTGAGGTGGTGGTCAAGAGATTACGTCACGTCCGATCTCGTCCCTCTGGCTACAAGGAGATGAGATTATTTTACTTTGGATAAAAACAAGAGTCACGTTCCCCCTGCCCTGTTTTCTCCTCCGACTGTGACGTGAATCGGGGACAACGTCACCATCACTCAGGATGTCTGTCCGTCCCTCGGCCTGTTAGTCTGACAGTTTCTCACCATCACAGAGGGTGTGAGTCCCGCTCCGTGTTTCTCTCTGATAGTTCTTTGAAAATGATTTGACAGCGATTGATCCCAGTCGTTTCTTATAAGGTCGAGGATGACGAGCTGCGGAACAGGGACTTTCAACAAAATGGCTGCGTCTCCGTCCCTGTGACCGTCCAGCTGGTCCATGCGAGTCAACCGCTGCCTCTGCCAGCCTCGCCACCCGGTGACACAGATCCCTCTCACTTAGTCATTATCTGGGCAGATACGCCCCAGGCCTGGATGACTCCTCTGTCCTCCTCCGGTTGCTCTTTCCTTCCTGCTCTCTCCATCTTCATCTCTTCTCCATCTCTCCTCTCTGTCCTCCCCCTCTTCCTTGCAGCACAGGCCCGGTTCTATAGTGTTTTCTAGACGGACGTAAACACAGATGGACGAACGCGACCTCTGCTAAAGCACATGTGAACTTGTCATTGGATAAATAATTTAGCAGGAAGTGAAATTTGTATGCTCGTGTGGTTTTTTGGACATTTATAAAGTTTTTGTTGGAAGTGACAAAAATGTAACATGAATTTACGACATGTGAAACATAAACTATATAATAAACTTCTATATAAGCAGATGTGGTTTTAGGACATTTCACATGTGAAAGGATATCTTGCCAACACGATCACTTCGGGGAAACAAGTAACATAAAATCTGATTTATAGCGAGAAGGAACCAAAATGCTGATGACAGAGTTGGAAAGAAGTGCAGCAAAGAAAAATGATCAAATAAACAGGTTTACAGTCACTGGTAGGCAAACAATGTCCATAAATCCAAAACTAGAAATCAAGAGGTATACACAGAAGGTAAGAAGCTTCAAAGTAAAACAGGAATTGACTAATACAAAAATCCAAATCTAAAATCCAATGAAAAATGTTTTGCCAGAACAATAAGAAACAAACAGAACAGCCTCAGTCAGGCCTTAAAAAGCTGCATAATAAACTTCACCCACTCATTACTACCTTTCCATCAATTATACTTTGCTTCAAATTCTGAAAGAAAAAATGATAACACAGCTTTTATTTCCCACTTAAGTGCAGCACCGTGCAGCGTTTTACCTTAAAACCTTAAAATATGGTAAATGGTCTGAATTTAATTAGCACTTTTCTCGTCTGGATCACCACTCAAAGCACTTACAGTTTATTACCAGCCACACTGTGCTTTCAGGGTTCAGTTTTTTTGCCCAGTACCTTCTGCATGCAGATGGGGAAGATTGGGATCGAACCGCCGAACTGTTCGACCTCCTGGTTAGACGACAACCACTCTACCCCGTCAGCCACAGGCGCCTCCAAATAGCATCTTCAAAATGAGTTTGACAAGTGCAGTGTCTGTTCTAAATATGTCTGTTCATCTCAGATATTCAGCAAAGAAAGTTTAAAAACAAGAAGAATCCTAAACAAAGTTCAGTGGATTTGTCACAGCGGCACATAGGAATTAGGACGCCGGGGATGATGGGTAATATCCAGCGTTCAGTTGGGTTTCGGTTCAGTGAGTGGGACGACACACTCAGAGCTCCACTGAACATATTCATAGACTTTGTTCTCTACATGAAAACTATTTCATCGCCCGGACACGGAGCCCAACAGACTTTAATCAGCACGTGTGTCTGCAGAGGGCGCTGTTGCTCAGTAAAAGTGATGTGGTGTTGCTTTAACTCCACGTTGCTGCTTCAGTTTCCTGGTGTCCTGTAGCTGTGAACACTTGGTCCCTGTCATGGTTTACTGGGACACATAAATAAAACTCAGCCTTTGTTAAGGTCATTAGTAACAATCAATCACAAATTCTGCCTGTGCACAGAATTATATTAATGTGTTTATTGTCCTATATATATATATATCTTTTTATATTAGATTGTCTCTTTATACAGCTCCCACCTTCTCCTGTCTTTATAAATGAGGCACGTTAGATGTGTATACGTTTGGGTTGACGGGTTTTAACTCTTCTCCTCTTGCTGTATGTTCAATATCTATCCGTCTCTCTCCGCTCCTCTTCTTTCTCCGTCTCTCCCTCTCCTCCTTGCCTCCGCTAACAGAATTACACAGATAACCGTCCTCGAGAGGGTGCTTGTTCCCACACAGATGAATAGGCAGGCAAACTGGCAACATATTCACCTCCTCATGTTCCGACTTCAGTGCAAACAACAAACAAGTAAAAAAAAAAAAAAAAGAAATCCTCCCAGCGTCCCGGCGCAGGTTTGATCAAGGCTGCTTTTGACTTTATCAGGCCCACGGGTGCTTTTACTTTTCTCGGCTCCATATACCTCCTCTTCAAACTGCACGCTCCTGAAAGAATTAGCAACCTGCAATAACAGAGTGCCGGGCTAAAAGCTATGGTCTGCTACACAGCGTCAGCTCCACACACGCTGTTCGGCTGCTTATAAATCTCCTAATAAACATCTGGGTTTTCTATAACGAGGAGGGGAGGTGAGCTTGTGCAGCGTCTACCTGACACCAGATACTCCCTGTGACACCGGGCCTTAAGGACACCTAGAAACAACTTAGTGCTTTTCCACTGGTGTAGACGTGCATGAAAGTCCCGGTGTTACCAAGCTGGAGGTTTATTTGGGAAACTTGCACCGTGTTTCCACACACCTTTGCCCCTGCTCCCAAGCAGAATTACCTTGTATATACAAGTTAAACCTAAAACGTATAGAGCCTGTACCTTTACCTGCTTTTATCAATTATGCCGTGTAACACAATATTTGTGCGCTTCTGGGGATTCGCTGAAAAACGCAGCATTGGCCTCACACTGAACTAGAGATTTCTGTTTCCTTCACGAGGGTCTGACAGCAGTGAATAGCTCGAGTGTGCGTCTGTGCGCTGAGAGCCGGATTACAAATACGCCGACTGACATATTAGCTGGTGACAGGATCCATGTCAGGGCGCCGGTTTATGCTTCCAAGGCCGCTGATCCCTATGCCTGACTGAAAGTGGGTTTATAGGACCCAGGGACCTGGACTGTTCCAACGTGACACGCTAATGGCTTTATATGTTTAAACGGTGCACGCTCTGCCATTTCCCTGCACGAGGACTATCTGCTAGATCTGACAAGTTGATTCCCCGGAGGACAGATAAGAGCCAATTTGTTAGTCCTGCAGGATTAACTACGCCCCTGCTCTGGATTGTGGCCTTGGCTTCAGAAGTGAAGGACAGAATCCAGCTGTTGGCCTCAGCCTGGGAGGCCGGCGACGCGGTGGAGTCGGGCTGAGGATGCATCGCAGATCACGACTGTTAACTCATTAATCGAGCTTTGTTCCATCACAGCTTTATTCTGCCCGAGCAGCCGTGACACCCAGGAGTTTGCAGGTTTGACTCAGACGACAGCCAGAGTTTTGGTGAAGTGAAAGCTGAACTTCAAACCTCCTTCGGGAATGTTGCTCCTGGCTGCGTTTTCAGCCGAGGCCCATCTGTTGAAATGCGATTATGTACACTGTGTGGGGCTCGCAAGAGAAATTCACACAGAGACACATTAGTTATGCTTTATGTCATACGACGACTGAAAAGCTGCAAAATCCCCAAAACAAATGAAAGGATAGAGTTATATCCAAGCAAAACCTTGTTTCTTCTCATTCTGACGAATCAGGAAACCTTCGCATTCTGACGGACGTTTATGTTGAATCATGACGTACGAATATATTTATGTAGAGTCGGCTGTCTGTACGTCTGTCAACAGCGTCGTGGAGGTGAACTGTTGTCATCTATTACCTTCCAGACTCAAAGTAAACCCGAGTCTGATTAATCTAAATCAAGAACAGAACATCTTTCTTTTCTTTTCCCCTCAAACAGGAAAAGTTCAAAGTTTCTCTCTCTCCTCATTTATCGATGTAGCGGCTCAGTTTCTCTGTTGGCAGCGCCGATCCCTTCCTCTCTGCCAATCCGCTCGACTCTGTACCTTCTCTTCCTGTCCAAGGACGCTTGTGGTTTCTGTAACAGTGGGTAAAGGTCTAGTATTGCCCCTCTGCACCTCTGATTTATGTGGTACGTGGGGTTTAGTGGATACATATTAAAACACAGCCGCCTCATTGGCTGCCAGCAATAACAGGCTGACTGGTTTCCTCTGTAAGGTTGCTTTCCTTGCAAGGGGCTTCTGGGACAGCGAGGCCAGCGGAGTCACAATCCAGAGGAGGGGGGGAGGGAATGAGAGGGAATTAAAGGCAAAAAAGAAATCTGGATAGGATAGAATAATAATCATCATCATCATATGAGGAGCGGTTCCCATGTGAATGCATTGGTTTTCTAAAACAGAGACAAAAGAGAGAAATGCAAACATGGCTCAGTCTGAACTGTAACAAGGACATGACCCCGGGGTCAAAGGCACAGTCTCGGTTGTGGAGAGCGGAGACTCGGATGAGGAGGGTTTCCTGTTCCGAGGGGTTTCCTGTCAGTGGCTCCAGAATCACGCTGACTGTCTTTGTCGTCGTCCTTCAACGAGAGGCTGAAACTGACCCGTTCCCGTGGCTTTACAGAACGAGCCGACCTCTCTGCAGTGTTGCAGCGTGTGTGTGTGTGTACGGTGTTGAATGAGGTATAAGAGGAATAGGCTGTCACATTTCTGGCTGCAGGACAGACGTCTTTGCTAAATCAGCGAAACTGTGTTTTATGTGCAGCTATTGTTGACATTTAACGTTCGTTAGCTACCTGGCTTGGATTCGTCTTCACTGGAGTCTCCACTTCCTCCCAGTATGCAGAAATGAAGCCAAATGATCCTGGATACGACAGCTACCACGATGCGCCGATGATGCGACCCGCCTCCTCCACGTTAGCAGATGGGACATGGACCTAACCAAAAAGTCAGTGGGCTGCAAAGGTCTGGTTCTTCTTTCTAACTCCACCCAGGCAGAACCCTAACCCTAACCCTTTTTTTATAATTTTCAAACTTGTTGTCTTCAGACCCACCGGATAAGTGCATAGAAGCAAATCATCAAACTTTTAGCAGCTCCCTCTTAGACTTAATGAAATCCTTTTTTTTTAAGCTTTATGACACTTGATGTACAACCGATTCGATCAAGTTCCACTTCAGCACAGGGTTTGTTTTGGTCTGAATATCCATTCAGGGAAAAGTCATGCAGCCAAGAAATTTAGGCTTTTCCAGGTGTGGACGAACGTCTCTAGAGGAGAAAATTATTAGTTCCTGGGATTCACATTTCACATTCCCCTCCAGATTATGTCTACGACCGCAATGTCTACCTTTCATGCATATGTACTGTAACACCTGCAGAGGTTGTGGTTAAAGAAAGAACATTTTACAAGCAGCTATGTCTCTACCCGTCCATACAACCATGCATCGTTGTGCCTAGAAGCAACTTCCCACACATCCAGCTGATTGCGACTGAAATCACAGAATCAGGACTTTGTGTGACACGGGGGGGGGGGGAACAGCAACATTTCCAAACCGACGTATCTCTTTCAGAACACCGTGACTGTTTTCACAGTCAGTGATTCTAAAAATGAACCGAACCCCCCGATGATAAAAACAAAGGGGCCAAAAATGAAAAGATCAGGTTCTCTTTGTTTTACCTCCGGGAACATGATATGTTGACGGTCAGAAGTGCTTCAGCCACCAATAACTGTTTAAGAGTTTGTGTTGGCAAAGACCTGAAACCTAAGAAGGCTTCACAGAATATAACAATGTCAAGTAAGGTAGAAGATTAGAATCTTATGGTAAAATAGGATATGTTTATAAACCAGAGACCCTGGATATTAGTGTAAATATACTGCATCTATTAGAAATATCTGGTGGAGGGTTGTGTGAAGGACGTTTGCAACTGTGGAGGAATGAGTGACCTTTTACTGCAATCTGGAAAGAAGAAGATATATTTAAAGATATATTGACAATTCTTTTAATTAAAATATCTTAAAACAACTAGACCGATGTTATATATAATAATTAAACTCACTGGTAGCCAGTTAGCCAGTCAGCTGTTCTTTCCTTCGTCTGTTAATATCGGTAATCGTAATGGATCACGTTTATTCATTGGCATTTACCGGGTAACGTGAATAAAACAACGTCAATAAATGAACATGAGCTTGAGTCGCTTCAGGTAGATTTTCATCGGCAAGGGGTTGTGAAGACAACAACTCCCATGATGCAACGCTGCTTCACGACGTCATCAAACTAGGTCTGTTGTCATGGTTTTGATTCATAGTCCTCTAGTGGCTGAAATTACACGTTGTACATTTAAGTGTCCAGACACATGTCGAAGCCACGAGAGGCTGCAGAGTGACCGAGGATTCTCTTTCACATAATGTTTTCTAAATATAAAGATATTGTTCAGTGTAGCTTTAAATAAATAATAAGCAATTGAGAACCCCACATTCCCGAAGCCGATATGTGAGGGTTGTAGCTGCTGTACACGAGGGTGGATGCACTTTAGGGATTATGGGGTGTAAACACATACCTACCCTGGTTTACATGCCAGCTGGCCTGAGGCATGTGAGCAACACTGGAACACATTTAACAAAGGCTGCTCCAAATCCCTGTGCACCTGAACACTGGGGCCTGTGGAGCAACAGCAGGATTATCAATAAGACAAATATGCTGACAGCCGTGAGGTGGAGGTCATTCATTACACATGTGTGCATGCACAGGCCTTCACTGACGAACACACAGGTACATGTACAGTATGCAAACCACATCCGTTCTGCCGAGGGGAGCGAGATGTGCCTTCATCTCCTGCCTCATTAGTCTTACATATTATATATACACACACATGTATTTATAAATGCACATACACGTGTGAAATAGCTGACACTGGGATGTTGCTGCTTGTTACCAGGACACAAAGAAACATCTTGAACAATCCAAGAAAATACATAAAGTAGTGTGAAGAGCTTCTCTCGTCTCTCCGCCGCGAGCGCACTGCACGATGGTAGATTTTGCTCGGTTAGCCACCGTCGGCTGTGCACTGCTTTTCACGATGCATTGTGGGAAACAATGAGTGCACGACATCAACTTTGCTAAACATGCAAAATGGACGAACTCACTACACAGTGCATTGTAGTGATTAGTGAGTGATTTGGGACACGGCCCAAGAAAGATTACTTATTATTTAGGGAACGTGAACAATATCAAAGCTCTATGATGTCAGCATCCGTTCCACTTGTTCTCATTGCCTCAGTAATCAGGGGCAGATGCTGCCTGTAATGAGGCCAGTCCGTCGACAGCTGTGGGGAGTCGCTCCATAAACGCAGCTGATTGATCGCCTTACTTTGTCACTGGTTTAAACAGCTTCAGATACACTGACATGAGCACACGTGTGTGTATGTGGTCCGGCTACGCTGTCATCCGTCCGATTAGAGGCCAAAACAACCGGAAAGCAGACGTACATTACACATCGTTAAACAAAATGTCCGTCTACCGGAGCAATGACGGCTTCACTCTCTGTTCTGCAGCCTTGGATCCTGTATGACCTTACATCTATTCACAAACACCTTCAGCAGCACGTCTACCACTCGCACCGTATTAACATCTGTTACAGTGTGTGAGTGTTGTCTCCATTGTGCTACCAGAACTAGAGGTGGTAATGGACGGGCGGGAGTTTGACATAAATATCTTTCAGTTCAGTCACAAGACAAATTCAACAGCAAACGTCTCATAGTTCTAATTGACTTTAGCAACCTATAGAAAGTGCATCACACAGAGCGGTTCCGACGAGGACAGGCTCCGCTTGACAAACAGTTGATTGATCGATAAAGACTAATTAGTTTGAGTGTGTGTGTGTCTTTCTGTCTCAGGCTAATTTGGTGACAACAGTCAACTGAGGACAAGCAGCAGATTTTGGGGGTCTTTGGTTAGGTGTAGGTTGAGGGTAAGTTTCCAGGATGTAGGTCTCTGTGTGTGTTTCTATGTGCCTGTGTGGTTTGTGTCTTCATGCAGGTTGTCGATATGTCCCAACCCTGGTCTGTCGTCTTATCAAAGCCTCCACATCAGGAGTGGTTCGGAACCTTTTTCGATTTTTTTAAAGCATCCTTTGCAGGCCGTACTAAATTATTGAACATATCTCGTCGCTCTCTAATGTATTGGCTGCAAGTGTCTTAGGCTCGGCGTCTGATGTCAGATGGTATTGATGATGGTGCTTATGGCAGATGAGGTCTCCAGGTTTGGGGTCTGGCAGTCTTCTGCAAGAGACCACGTTGGAGCTGTGCTTGTGGGAGGGGTGTTGCACGTACAGTTTGGAGTTTGTTGCCGTGCAGCTCAGTACTTTTGTGTTGTGGGTTTTCACATCAACTGATTCCACGATTCAGGGCTTTGGAAACAAAACAAAGAATGGGGTCAGACTTGGTTAAATTATCTCTCCACATTTTAGCCCTTTTCATCATTGCATACTTTCTTAACAGTTGCCATGTTTCTTGTTAGCTATGAAATGTAGCGTGACCTGCCTAACAGGCGTACAGCCAGTAGGACCCTGCCTGAAGGACGTGCTAGTCTACTGGTTTTTCTTTTTATCCCAGAGAAACTAACCATTGCTGCCATGAGAATGGTCTTTGCATTGCACTGAGTAGCTTTTTCTTGTATTTATGAAGTGTCTCGCTGGCCGGATCAGATTGTCTCAGGGGCAGTTTACGGTCGGGAGGCTGGATGTTCTCCACCCCTGCTCTGCGATGCTGGCTCCGCGTAGTCAAACATCAGGTGATTCCAATTAGAGGCTAAATGAAATTATCTAATGTCATTACCATTTTTTCCACATTACTTATAAAATGATTTGACCCAAAACTATGTTGAATACCTCAGAAAGAGGGATAGGTCTGCAGCGGTGTGTTCTGTGCCCACAGTTCGTCCCAAAGCCATTGTTCTACTTACGAGAGAATTCCTGAGCTCATGTGCTTTCCTGCTTTTCCTCCGCTCGGTTATTTCCCTGCAGCACAGCTGCAATCAGTCATACGATGTTCCCACTTCCTTGATAGACCACAAAAAACATCACTTTGCATAATGGCTGGAAAAATCTTTCAAAGAGGTGGAAAATGTTTTATTTATTGTCCTGCCGGTGGATTCAGGGTCATTTTAATCATTATAACATAATGTTGGGTAAATGAAAAGTCTCATTGCTCGGAAATGGAAATGATTCACTTCATATTGCTTTGTTGTCTTCATGTCTTCTCTACCGTTATTATTGTTTTAGATTTTTAGATTTCTGTTTTCTAATAACCATCAAGTCAGGTTAGGTTAGTGTTATATGTACACTATAATTAACAATTATAAAATTATAAAATACAGCTGTAGCAATTATAATTATTTAACTTAATTTGACTATTGTCTGCATTTAGCTTTAATAATTTCATGCACATCAAGTCACTGGATTTGCTCAGTGACCAGAGAGAATTATTGGGACTGTAATTGCTTAATAACAGTAAATTAACATTTTAATCTACATGAATCTATAATAGATAATATAATTGAATTTTTGTATTATTTGGCCTAATAGAAACTTGTACATTTAAATATAAAGACCCAATGATTCAGCCTTGGGGAACTAATGAGAACATAAGACTGTATGTTCTCATTATGAACATAAGAACATAAGACTGTATGTTCTCATTATGAACATAAGAACATAAGACTGTATGTTCTCATTATGTTAAAGAAAAACAATAAAACATATTTACTGATGGAAATGAGCTGCATATAAAGATCATTTCAAAAGGGGACGAGGGCAAAGTGTTTGATTGATGGACTGTCACATCCAGACGATGACCTCGTCCTTTGGCTGTGACACAGAAGATGTTTTTATTCACATCACTGAGGGAAAAAAAACATTCTTACATTTTCAAAAATAGCATCAACAATTATCTTTGAAACGCTCGTTCTTGATTCCCTGTTTATTTCTTACCTGTGAGAGATTAATCACCAGCCACATATTTAACTGTATTTGCAAACCCATTAATTACTAATCGTCTGATCCTATTATTTTTCTCATCCCAGAAACAGTTTGAGATAAAAAAAACAAAACAACAAAACAACAACGATATAACATCTGAGGCGTTCACATTAAACAGAACAAACATTATCTGTCACAATATTTAATGATTTTGCGTCTTTAATTTGCAAAAATCATTAGTGGTGTTATTTGCCTGCTGTGCTGAGGTGTTAGCAGCGCCGGCTAATATCAGCAGTGAGTATGCAAAACCATGTTGTCTATCAGTCTTTGAACAGTGTGTTGTCTCTGCACGCCACCAGCTGAGCTGCACATCCACTGTCAGCATCAATTCCCAGTACGCCCGTGTGTGTCTGTGTGTGTGTGTGTGTGTGTGTGTGTTTGTGTGTCTCTTTGTGTAAGCCATTGTTTATCATTAGGCCTTGGTAGACAACTCAATATGTTTGCGGTGGCTGACATCTCTGTTGATGGGCCCTGAGGTGATCATGTGACGCTGTTTTACTGTTTGTGTGCATTTGTAGTTCGACATCAGCAGGCCCCCCCCCCCCCCACACACACATGCACACACACACACACACAACACACAACACACACACACACACACACTCTGTGATTCTGTTTTATCAACACACAGACAAACTACTGGGTTCAGTTCCAGGAGGAAACAAGACCCACACAAACAAATAAGTGATGATGATTCACTCCATTGATCCAGACACATTAAAAACATTATGTATTATCGTTGTTTATATTCCATATGGTTGTTTTTAGTAGCGTAAACTTTTTAATAATAATACGAATATTTACCAGAATTTCAAAATAGAGTTGTGTCCCTTCACTGTAAAGTGTATGGATATTTTACAACTTTGTAGATGTGTGAACTTAAAATATTTCCCATTGTATCAATTAATCGACTAATTTTAATTGGAGGATAATTGATGAGCAGGAACTCTGACACTTTAATGACAAAACCTTCCAACATTTAAATATATAGTTTGAACAGTTGTCTCACCAACTCATTTCTAACCCACTACAATCTGAACATTCCAAGTGTTTAAGAAATGATATCCTGTAAGATATTCAGCGGAGCCTCCGTGAAGATCCAATAAATATTTCATTAAAGTCAGGTACAAGTAATTAAACATCAGGATCCGGGTAATTCACTTAGTTCCAATTGTGATACGATATTGTATTTTCTCCCTCTTGCGTTTCGCCGTCTTGTTTCCTGTCCTGTCTTGCTCTCGAAAGACAAACTTGCTTTGTTAAAAGAAGCTTTATAATCAAGTTACTTCTTTTTATTGGATCAAATCAAGTCAGAAACATTAATAAATTCCTAGAATAAAAGGTTTATTTTACTGAAGCCTGAGCTCCAGCGCTTGCTTGTTTTCTGTAATTCAATCTTTGAGTTCACAGTCTTGGTGATATTTGGATGTGTAAAGCTCTGGTCGGGGGGGGGGGGGCGCTTCATCTCTGCAGCTTCCACACCCTTGTGATGACTTCATGTGAAAAAGCCCCGACTGGCTTCCTCAATAATGAAGAAGATGCCGATGAAGATGTCCACTTGGAAAGACGAGGAGATTTGAGAGCTTTTTTAAATAAGGGTCGTCATATACGTCATGTCCGGCCTCCTGCTGCTCTACTCAGGCTCCACCCCCCCTCGCCGTTGTGAACAAGTCTGACCCGGACAATCTCCTGCTGCTTCTTCACATGTGGAAGACAAACTGTTTTCTAAAAGAAGAAGTTTGTAGGACTTAAATGTGCCAGTTTACCAGAAACATTTCTCCAAGTGAATGATTACATTGCTCAGTATCTGCAGAATTAAGAAGAAACAGTTTTAACCTAATTAACCATTTTAACCAGCTTAACCAGATAAGTCAGTGTTGCATTGGCAGCCGGTTTCTGCTGTTGGACACTGGCACCATGCGGAGAGGAGGGAAAGTCGGGGATCACAGAGTGAATCAGGATTGTGGGCAAGCACCTGATTGGGTGGAAATGTGCATTAGTGTTAGGGTTGAGTAAACTTTTCAAATTGGGACGAGCCGCAGCTTAGGCTTCAATCACCGGGATGTAAAATGTAACCAGTGTCCTCTCACGGAGCTAAGGAGGGCCGTGCCACGACCTCTGACCCCTGCTGCGCCACAGGTCGCTACGCTCATGCGGAATTAAGAGCTATTAACTCTGAGGTCATTGTTAATGAGGACCCCTGTCTGGACGTCCGAGCAGAGCTCCGTCTGTGGAATGTGGACGGCTCATGTGCTCCGCGAGGAGTTAGCACCGCAAGCTCTCGTGACGCAGGATAAGGTGACAAAACATTAACACAACACACTTAGGCAAGTCCAGGGTGTGGGCGAGATTTACCTCATTAGAAACAGAAGTTGGTGGTGATACAGTTCAACAACAGGCTTTTGTTCAGAGTCATGTTTTTGTTTTTCATCCTCACGGTGGATTTCCTTTTAAATTTGCTGTTTCCCGGCAGCAGATGTGCCCTAAAGCGCTTGGTGACCTCTGACCTCTGCCGTAGTGATATCATCAGGTCAACATCTCCCTTTAACCAGTAGTAGTAATAATAATAATAACACCATACAAATATTTTAACAATATTTAATACATTTACACAAGTATAATACAATAATAGGTCTAAATTTTGTATTAAATGTTAATACAATTACGTTTTAAACAAATATCAGCAGATTTTGAATTCATACACTTCATGAAACACCTGTATTCATTATGAAAATCAATAAGAGGCACAAGACTATTGAGTCGTTTGTTTTTTCACATGAGCTTTAATTGTCCAATTTTGATTGACCTCACTGACCTCACAGCTGAATCAGCTGATTATTATTTTCATTCAGTTTTTGATTAACTCCTCATTAACTCCCCCCTCTGTGTCTGAGGAGGGTGGGAATTAGTCGGGAGATGTTTTTCTCTGTTTGTGCTGTGATCTCACGCCAGCCTGGCCGCTCGCGCTCAGGCACCAGGAGGCGCTGCAGCCAGGTCACAGGGGGTCAGTTAGTTTGAGGTCTACAGGATGAGGAAATGATGTCAACTCCTGTGAAGCTCTGTTGTTTCAGAGAAGAGAACAGAGACATGAACACTGGACGTCACAGTTACATATTTGTATTGTACATAAATAACTTTCTGTTTTAGCAGCTTTTGAAGATAAATACAATAAATTGATGCGTTGAACAATAAAATATCTTAATTCCGCTTAATTACCCTTGAAGGAAACTACTTTTACAATTCTGTTGTGTAAAAACAGCAGCGACACAAAATCACAACCTGGTATCAAACCATCACCACCACCCCCCCGCCCCCCCCGCTCCGGCCATGAGATAAGTCACTGTTTACATTCCTCTGTTTTCAGATGATTAAGGTTGATTAGCTTAAGTTTGTGAACTTAGCTTATCTGAACCAACACGGTGGGAGAGCGGAGAGGAGGTTTGTGATTCCTGCTGCTGTCACTCATTCAGATACAGAGACGTAAAGACTGTGAATCCAGCCGAGTCAAGACACAGAACCAGTCTTATAACAACGTGTTCTCATCAAACTGTTTCTAGGATTATCTAGAATGAAACCTCATTGATGCTGAAATTCCATTTAATTTACTTCTCTACCCATAAGCGTTTGAAAAGGCTTCTAAATGATTTTTCTCCTCGTACATTCTGCTAGAAATGTGTGAAATAGAATTTTAAAATGAGATTTAATGGCTCCTCTTACATTTGTTATTTCAGCTGTGTTGCAAGTGTAATAAAATCCAGACGAGACTTCAGATACTCACATGTGCACTTCATCATATAAACTGTACGTGTCTCTTTTGGCCGGATCACAAATCTAATTACAATCTCGTCCCGGCTGCATAGAGATCAGGATCGGGCCTCCCACACTCCAGAGGAAGGTCGGAGCCTGGAGCGGTTTAATAAAAACACCAGAAGAAGAACTTTTGTAGTTTGGTTACAATGATAATCATTAAGTAATCATCAGTCAGTTAACAACTACACATAAAGTAACACAAAGACATGAATGACTTGTGTTTATGAGCTCCGAGTGAAATACAAGTTTCACCATATAGTTGAAAAACTTTCCCCCTGTTCCCCTGGTTCCTGGGAAACAGACGTGTCAGTTACGCTGCAGCAGCCTCGTTTCGCTTCTAAACAAAAAAAAACACACAACATCCGCTCGGTGATGCTTCCTGGTCAGAGTCTGTCTGTAACTTATCACACTGTAGGATGATTTGACCACGTTATCTGTTTGGATCAGTCTGGGATCGACAAGGGGGCCCCATAACCGTCAGGCAGCTGACCTGAAAATCAGGCAGATTATCTTCTCAGTCTGGGGCCAACATGAGAGACAAGATCTCTGGAAAACAGACAGAAAATAATTTGGTGATGTCCACGTGTCTGAATGTGTGATATTCCCCTGCAGGGGGCAGGAGTCTGTATCCAGCCCCGTGTGTCATCAGTGTATCTGCTGCTGCTGAACCTGTGACAGTTGCCACATAATGGATCGCTGGGGTGGCAGAGTAAACAGTCCGGGGCGCGATCCGTGTGCAGGGGAGGTCACACGTTCTGATTTATTGCCTAAATGATAAATCACCTCCTCTCTCAGGGAGGAGGTCACTGTCAGATCCTCTTGACTGAGCAGCATCTGTGGATTCAGCTGTGGCCCCGTGACCTGCGGACGGGCCCTTCGATGCAGCCCGGAGCTTCAGTGCCAGTCACATACTCCTCTTACTCCATGTCAGTCATCTCCTCCTCCGCCCCCTTTAAACCTTCCTCCTGCGCCTCCTCCTGCTCGAGTACACTGAATTTGCCATCTATCTTGTGCTCCTCGTTCTCGTGTTCCTTGTCCTCCCTTCACTCCGACATGTCTTTGTCCTCCTGCTTTTCATTTCTCCTCACTTTCTGTCTCGGATTTCACAGAAAACCTCGTTCCCCTCCATCATTCTGATGCTTCTACTCTTTCACCGTTTAACCTTCTCCTCTTCTCCTCTTCTCCTCTTCCACTTCTTACCTCTCGCTGCTCCTTCTCCTGTCATTGCTCATCCTCTCTCCCCAGTAACAGGTAGTAATGGTGTCATTTCCCTCTTCTTCTTTCTGTCGTATCATACCGATGCATATGTGCACATTGAGAGTTAGGGACATATTTGAGAACTTTTAATCATCAACAATGATTTTGGCTTATGTGCTACTAAAAATAGTTTAAAAATAACTAGTGAGTTACTTTTTAAAAGCGTCAGTTCTTTTATTAATGCTCACGCAGCTCTATATTGAGCCTGTGACACGGAGTAGGACACGACAACTGTGAAAATGTGTCCGTGGCTGTGCCTATTATCAGTGTGATGAAGTAAGCAGTGGAACAATAAAACACAACTGACGTGTTGTGATAGGCCTATTCATTGTCTCCTCAGCAGGACTTAAATCAAGCACCAAGTCAGTAATAGAGTTTTGCTGTGTGAGATGAATAACAACTGATTCTCCGACATTTACCAGCTTCTTCAGAAGATTATAATTACGCTCGTAGATGTGGAGAATGTCTGAATACATATTTGTGTCCTTGACTTCGTTCCCAGGATAAAAAAAACCTGGTGTAACTCGGACTGTCGACCGCTGTGTGTGTTTGTAAAAATGCTTATTGACTGAATCAGAATCGAGTGATGGGTCATTTGTCTGCTGTGGTCTGTCACTGTCCATTTCACAGGAGACAGAATTGATTTTACCTCATTATTAAAGTAATTAGTTACACTACTAGTCATTGCTATAAAAGTAGGGGGTTACTATACAACATACAAACCCAACGCTGCCCAGTTTATATTATCTGTTGGGTGTATTTTTCCTGTTTCATCCAAGTCCTCAACGGCTTTTTGATAGAATTTTTCGTTTTTTTTAAGACAGAATATTTTTTTAAACCAAGGCAGAATTTGTAAAATAGTTCAGGTGGATGTGAAATAACGTAAAACCTGATATTACAAATGCCCTCAGAATTCTAGAGAATTTGATAAAGACATATTCCTGGATCCACGACTTTGTCCAGATCTCTGCCGAAGATTTAAATCAAATCAAATCAAATGTTATTTAGAAAGCCCATATTCACAAATCACAATTTGTCTCATAGGACTTAACAAGTTGCGACATCCTCTGTCCTTAACCCTCAATAAGAGTCAGGGAAAAACTCCCAAATTTAATGAGTTCTTTCTTAGACAATGTTCCATCCTTCAAACTTATTTTGTGGAAATCTGTTCACTAGTTTTTGTCTAATCCTGCTGACACACAGACACACAAACACACACACACACACACACAGTGGTGAAAACTGTGAGTGTCATTCCGTGATCAATGTCGCTGATCAGCTGATCTCTGTGTCTGAGACTGTGACGGGAAGGAATCACTGTGGAGATCTGTGTTTGTGTTCTCGCTTCAGCTTCATGCAACATACGTGATTGTATTGGTATGTGTGTGTGTGTGTGTGTGTGTGTGTGTGTGTGTGTGTGTGTGTGTGTGTGTGTGTGTCACCGGACCCTGTCATTCGATTACAGGTCACACTAATCTAATCATCCAGCTGTGAGCTCAGTGAGCATGTGTTTATGAAAGAACTGTAGTCCCAGTGAACACCGACCTCAGTCTGTCAACACGTTACCTTTTGCTCAATGACAAGCTGTGTCTGGGCCGACTGATAGCTGCCGGCTGTTTCCCAGACTGATTACTGTGGGAGAGAGCGGCCGCTGCTTCAATTCATGCACCTCGCAGCTCCGCTCAGACGCATACGTTTAAACGAGAGGTCACGCCTGGCCTCCCCCGGCACACTGCGCCACGCACATCTGCATCTGGAAACCTGGAGGATGTCCAGGTGTGACTGAGGACGGAGGGCGTCCCTGAGATAAAGCTGTTATCAGTGGTGACTTACGGGACAAGCGCTCGCGCTGCTCCCTGAAATCATATTGACAGGAAACGTGCTTCTCTCAGATGAACTGGGAGGCGTTCTCCTCCGGGTTATCATTCTGGGCCTGGCTTGTGAGGGGTTTGGCGGCTGATACAGATTTTCTCAGGCTCATCCGTTGAGCGGCTTGAGGGTAAAAAAAAAGAACGATCAAGTACTTTCATTTTTTAACACAGAGGCAATATCGACCGCTGAACGGGCTCTTCAGTGGGCACGGGCCGACTTTCACCGCTGCGATAAGAGGCGTATTATTTAATCATCATCATCTTTCATTTGCTCCTCTCTTATCTGTCCGCCCGTACACAAGAAAATGGTTTAGGAGAAGGTGGCAATAAGAAAAAAGCTTCAGAGCGCCGCCGAGTCACAGAGCAACACAGACGAGTGGACTCACCTCTGAACCGGGCACTTCTTATTCTGCTGATTCAACCGCAGCTAATAGGATGACATGCTGCTGCCGGGTTGTGAAATCACAGAGTTAATTAAAAACCCTGATTCACCAGTGTACCACCCCCGACTAATCATGCAACCACTACTTCTAATACCAGTAATTGCTGCTGCAGTTATAATAATAATAGTGGTTTTACCATAACCACCACTGGCGTTTTCAGCGGTGCCACCACTGTCACTACACAGGGAGAAGTAAATGTTGTCAAAGTGGCTGCTGCGTTCAGGGGCATTGATTTACTCCCAAGTCTTGTGGTTTTACTAGCTGCTAACAGGCCGCAACATAAACTGGGTGCACGGGCGTGTTAGGGTGTGTGCGAGTTCTGTGGTTTGCGCACGGTCTCGCATATTTTGAATTTCCTGTGAGGACCGTGGAAATAAAAGCTCACATGGAAAAAATGTTCCTGAGTCGAGGTCCCAGATGAGGCTGAACCAGAGCAGGTCTATGGAATTGTTTGAATGTCACAGTTATTTAGATCCTGTATCGAGTAAAGATGGAGCCTCCACTTCCTCCTGTAAAGTTAAAACTTTCCAGATACACGTGCTGCCATCGAGGTCACACGAGCTCGGCCAATCACGAGTCAGTCTCATCCATGTCCATGTCCCAGCTGCTAACATGGAGGCGATCCAGATGACTTGGCCTCACTCTTGGGAGTTGAGCGATGTCGCGTCGTCAGAACAACTCGAGTCCTGAGCTGCTGCTGAACTTTGAACTCTGCAAGTGATTGAACGATGTCAGTTTTACCATCCGATGTAATAACAGAGAGGCCACAAGACAATGTAATGGTCATATTATCATAAGTAAATTATCAAACGCATGTATTCATGACCACACACACACACACACATGATACAGAGAACAATGGACTGATCATGTTCCGTCCCGCAGCCTGATGGAAATCACCAGAGTCTTGTTCCATCACAGTTTGTCAGGAGCCGCAGAAACAATGAAACTGCTTATTGGAATTTTATTCATTGACCAAATTGGCAGAAGAAATACAAACCATATTCATGAAGTGGCAATAAGAGACGGAGGCAATACAAAGTTAATGGCCATGCTTGCGCAGCAGGGCTTATTGTTTCTCTGCTGTAATAGACTCTCAAGGATAAAGTATTTCTCAGAACTGGCCTTAATGCTTACAGAAAATCACATAATTATTCTGATAGATGGAACGCGGAGGAAGTCAGCTCGGGTGTTTTTGCATTTTTCTTGAATTTAATGTTTTCATGCTCTCATAAGTACTAGATAAACACCCCCCCCCCAAAAAAAACCCAACAAAAAGATATTTCTTGTCCTACAATCTAAAATGTATGTTAAATTTTACTTGTAAAAGTTGCATGAACTTCATAGTCATTATTCATATGTTTTTTACATCTATTTTAAGTGTTTCTCTCCATTGTAATATAATTAAAAGAAAGAACAAACACGTTACTGTTAGTTGTACCAAACAATGTCATATATAATGGTGATATGTCATTTAAAAGAGCTACAGTAAAAATAATAGTATATAACCAGCATATTTCAGTTAGATATAGAAATGAACTGGGTCTGAGACTGGAACCGATGGCTGCCGGGTGAAGTCATCGATCTTTGTGTTGGTGCCGTATTGACCCACATTGGTTCGATTCTGACCCAGTTATGTTCGGTGTGTGCACTAACACTGGAAGTCAGTTTATCAATAACTTTATCTTTCATATCGTTCATTGAGCTGCTATGTGAGGATTTATCATTGTGCATTTAGTATATTTATGTTTTGGGCTGTTGGCTGAACAAAGTAAAAAAATCTGGTTATTTATTATTACATTAAACAACTATTTGATGCAAGATTTGATTCTTAAAATAATAATTTGTTGCAGCCTTATGAAACTAGTACCGATTCTTATTTAATTTTTATTTATTTGATGAAGAGCCCTGGAGAAAAGAACATTTAAGAATAGAAGTAACAAAAACCTTCCTGGATCTGCCTCTTTGTCTGAATTCATCCCAAAGTCTAGTTCTCCCCCCCCCCCCCCCCCATGTCTCATCCCTCCACCAGGTTTCAAATTCAATCAGTAGTTCTTGAGTCGCCCTGCTGACAAACAAACAACTGGACAGGGGTGAGAACATAACCTCCTTGTAAAAGTTCTATTCAATAAAAAGTTTTAATAGAGCACTTTGGAGATAGTTATTGAAGTAAAGACAAACTTCTTAGTCCTACTTGACAGTGTTTTGATACAGGACCCACTGAGAATGCTGCACTTTAGCTGCGTGAACAGTCTTTGTGAAGCTTCAATAGAAAGACAAAGAAAAGTCTTTCAGCTCCACAGCCTCTTTATGAAGAAGACAAATATAATGGACGCACCGCTGAGCCGTGACTGAGGCACCGCTTATACACGCAAGACAAAAAAATATCCAAGAAGACGCAGTTAAGGAGAATTGCAACTGCAGGAACGAGGACTAATTCGGCCCCTTTGTTTTCATAAAGGTGACAATAGAGACTAAGTGTGTCAGTTTAAGCATCGTCTTCATCGTCGGGTTGCGTCTCGACCTCGTCTTCATCGCTCCAAAAAGACAATCGTTCGCTCTGGAAGCAGAAGAAGTTGCCGCTCAGCTGTTTTCTCCTTCCTTTGTGGAGGGGAAGAGACGGAGCTTCAGTTCAGCTCATGATGAGAATCCTTTGTTTTTTTCATGACAAGGTTACAATAACCAGACACCTCCGTCCCTGGAACACTGATTACCTTGAGCTATCACCGCTGCTCCCATTCAACCTTGTATGAATCACTTCAGCTGCGTCCATTGTGTGACACAAACCAGGGGCCGAGAGGAATTTACTCACGCTGTGGAATCCTGCAGGTAAATGTCAAAGTCAAAAGTTTCTCTGCTAGTAGAAGGAGAAAAAAGAAGCGTATTTATAGATTGATGAACATGTTTTTGTTTTTTTTTAAACATTCGCTTTCTGTCCAGTTTAAAGATAAAGTCAGAAGAGAGCTGCTCTTCCTCCCTCAAAAACAAATGACCCCTGCTTTCAGGCCGAGCAGCCCCTCACAGATTGACCCAGTAATCCTCGCTGACAATTCACCAGCGAGGGCTTTCAGGATTGTGAAGGAGATTAACTAAACAAATACATCACCTTTGGAGGCTAAATCTGTCTTCAAGGAGACCGGCGAGAGATGCGTCTCTGCACAGGGGGAATAAAGACCACGAGTGAGGCGAAGGTGTCTGTTTGTGTCAGCGGGGGGGGGATCCGATAGCCACCGAGGGCATCCTGCGACTTGGAAATCACACATTTCATCTTCACGGCAATCACTCTGTCACTCACCGTTGAAGTGTCCTTGAGCTTAAGCTGAAGAAAAAAAAATACATATTTTCTGCCGGGGGCTTCCACACCTCTGGTTTACATGACCTTTCTTTCTGAAAATACAGGGGAATGAATAAAAGCGAGAGAGCTTGCGCCTTATCACCCTGAGATGGAGCGTTGAGTTAAAATGCAAAGAGACATATGACGGTTTTTTCCTCTAGTGTCATATATTGGTTCTGAAAGGTTAAAAAGCCTTAAGTCCGGGATAAAAGGTGAAAACACAGATTCTGAAAGTCCTCAAACGCAGCAAAACATGTTAGAAAACGTAAACTGTGGCGCGTTGAACTCTGTCGTGTGTCGAGCTACGGCAGCTGAAGTCGTTCACTGCGTTCTTGTGGCAGAAATCTCAGTAGATGACATTTATTTAAATAAGTGTTTAATAATTCAAAATACGCTTTATGTTACAGTCTCTGCTTTTTGCTGTCAGGAATAGCAGGTAATGGTTCTTTCAGTTTGATGCAGAGCTTTCACTCGACACCCTTTCGCTTGTACTCGAAATCGAGAGATGTTTCACCTTGCACAGAAGTGGCCGTGAGTGCGAGGAGAAGAGCTGAAGCTGAAGAGCAGGAAATCCATCTAAACAAATCTACGGACAAGCGGAGGCTGTTTGAGTGCAAGCTGCAGGGTTTTGAGTGAAAAATCTAAAGGCACTGATTTTTTAGAAACGACAGGATTCATTTACTCGTTGCTGCTGATTGGTTAACACCTCGTGACACACCCACCAAACGGGAGAAAAACGCACCTCGAAGCCTCTTCACACGGTTTTGAGCAAACGTGTTGTTCGACGCGGAAACTTCCAGTATCAGAGTAATCATGGTGATTGTTATCTGTACAGTGGGAACAGGAATCAAAGGCTCGAGGTAAACACTGTAGTTACCTGCTCTTTGTTGTCGTCGTCCCTCTTTTCCCTCTTTTCCATTTGTTTTCAAAATCAAACCAACCTGTATCACATCTCTTCTCTTTATTGTGTTCCCGCCTCGTCAACTATAAAGACTCCACTCATTTCCTTTGGGAGTTGAGCAATTTGCTTCTTGTTTTCCTCCTCGTATCTTTTCTCCTCCTCGCGCAGATACATGTTTTTCAATTTTGTTCACATGGATTTGTCTTCGCAGGCAGTTTACGATGATCAGGAATCATCTGCTTTTGTTTGATGAAATAGAGGCATAACTCTATATATATATATAATATACTATATATACCTCTATTTTGAAGGCCTCTCAGTAACCAAAGCACTGCAGGGAAGTCTCTGCCTCCTGATGTCACTCCTGCTGCACTTGTGCCTGAATACAGGCCCTAAAAAATCTACGTGAATATGAAAATCTCCCAGTGCTTAGATTTGGTTTCACCCACTGTTGGAGGTAATTGAAAAATAGCACCGTTAGTGCTCAGACACTAATTAGGGCACTTACCGCCTGCTTATACAGTGTAGGATTACACTGCATAATAGAAAATCCAGAGGAGCCAACATACATAAGGTGTCTGTTTGAAAAGTTGTAGATTTTATTATCTGATTGTAGCTTTCCTCGGGGTTGTGGAAACGGCGAAACGAGCAGAATAAGAGTGGAAACTCTAACAAGCAAAAGGAAAAGAGCTGCGTTGCTGGAGGAGGCGAAAAGAGACGAAGAAAGAGAGACGTAGAAACGAAGGAGGTGAACCTCAGACAAGTTCACACGATGGAGAGAGGGATTTATTTATATATTATTTCTAGTAGGTGAGTAAGTGGGTTGTATTGTTTCTTTTATCCAGATTAAAACTCTTAAGTACAAGATGGAATAAGTGAAGGAGCAGATATTTCGCAGCTGTCTCCCTCCACTAAGCCCTGCCTGTGCCGCTCTGCCGGGCTGGCACAGAGACGCCTGTGATCCATCAATACCAGCCCCGGCCAATGCAGTGTCACCTCAGCCCCACACTTCTCCGCAGGCTGTCTGCTAATTAGGAGAGGCAGAGAGTTGTGGAGTAGCTGAGCTGTAATAACGTCTACAAGTCATGCATGCGTGCCCAATGTGGAGCGGTGATATTTTAGCCGGAGCTCGTTGAGGGGATGTTTAAATACGCCGGTATATCAAAAAGTTTGGCCCTAAACAAGAGGTAACTTCCACCGGGGAAAGCACAGAATTAGAATGAAACGTGAAAGTTGGGTGCAGGAGACAAAAACAATTATAGGGTCCATGCATCATCAGATTTAAGACATATATCAGATATTTGTCAATTTTATACACGGCATGAATACATCTACTTCCAGGAGAGGTGTCGGTAAACGCCGATGACTTTCAGGTGATCCTCGGAGTGACGTCATCCATGTCGCCCACGTACCGGTGTTACCACATGTTCCCGCCCGTCGCTGCCGGGTGGCTGTGTGACAGTTTCACGATGATTCGCTCGCTCCCAGGATGCATTGCAGGATTTCCTGGTGCGGAGCCACAGACACACTGTTCAAACTGACAGCTCATGTTTAAATCTGAATCTGAATCCACGTTAAAGTTGTTCGGCTTTATGCTAAATGTGAATTACATGAGGTTGATTGTTAAATTGATGCACTTTCCCCTTCAGGCAGCACAGAGTTGTTTCAGCTGGATCCTGTCAGTGTCTTTATGGAGACGTTCAGAATGAGACTGAGCTCTAACGTCATTATTGTGATGGGAGGATGTCGCTTGTGAGAGTCTCACATCTCGACGCTGTTTCCTCTTCACTGTAGGTGAAAACTGCAATCACTGCTTGAGTGCTGTATTTTAAACTATACGGCCGAAACACTTAGATTTTATGATCTTATACGATGGCATTCCAAGAACCATCCACATTAATTTGCAGCTATAATCGGCTCCACTCTTCTGGGAGGGTTTTCCACCACATTTTGGAGCCCGGGTGCAGGACTTTACTTCCATTAGAGCCTGAGTGAGGTCGTTCACTGTCGCTGGCTGACGAGGCCCAGCGTGCAGGTCATCTCACGAGGTTTAGAGTCAAGTTCTTCCACATTAAACTGGGAGAAGCATCTGTTTATGGGCTGATTCACGAGATTATGGGCTGGACTCAGAGCAGAAGAAAGAGTCAGACAAAGTTTTAAAAGGTTTATTAACAATAATAAAAAATAAATGTTCTGGTCCAGACTCGCAAAAATGGAGAAAATCATAATCTGTCGCCAAAATATTCTGAACACACATTATGATTTCTGCTCACGGGGACTGAGGCACAAACTTTGACAAACAGACAAAAGTTCAAATCGCAGGTGAGCATGGGCGTCCAGTGTCTCAGTGTGATTTCTATGCATAGCAGGAGTTTCGTCAGAGGTTCTGAATAAAACATAACGAAAAAATTCAATCTACAAACTGCTCAAGGCAAAATTATTGGTTCACAAATACAATTTTTTAAGAATGTTCTGACGTGTCTCCTCGATCCCGACTGTGCCGCTGGAATCTATTGTCATTTATATGAAAAAATATTCAAAAGGCCATTGAAGATTGCATTTTATTTTTTAACCAACTTCTCAGCAGAGTTTTATTAAGAAAGGTTTCAATGTGAACTTTCTAAACAAGAAAAGCAAAAGTGACAGAAATCATCTGATTTTTCTAATATTTGGTTTTTGGAGCGTTAAATCAAATTAGCTGTTTGAATATAATATTTACACCATTTTAAAATGTTCTTTTTAAGCTTTTAGTTTATAGACAAAGCAAAGAGTCATATTTTATCATGTGTTTTCATCATTACGCCTTAATTAGGTAATTTGTGTGATTTGGTGTTTTTTCTATTCAGTGAAGAGTTTCATTTTCACACGGACTCGACCGGAGGGGGATCAGATATCTGAGTCGGACGATGTATTACCCCCCCCACCCCCTTTACCTGTCGAGATGTCGACCTGCCAACACATGATCCCCCCCCCAACCCCCCGACCCCTCTACCTCATTCATCGCACG
This sequence comes from Hippoglossus hippoglossus, assembly GCF_009819705.1. Classification (NCBI taxonomy): domain Eukaryota; kingdom Metazoa; phylum Chordata; class Actinopteri; order Pleuronectiformes; family Pleuronectidae; genus Hippoglossus; species Hippoglossus hippoglossus. Next base: position 18,860,223 of record NC_047162.1, read on the forward strand.
GAGACACATGAGCTGATGAGTCCTTTTCCATCATTGGCGTCAGATAAATTTTACCGCGCTCGGAGCAGTTCTGCTCCAGCAGTCGGACTCGCCGCTCCCCGATGTCTTGTATGAAAGTACCCACTTCGGCTTAAAATGCCTCAGATCAGGGGCTAATGAATAAAAGCTGGCTAAGCTAATTTCCAGACGTTTTCATTCGATGAACTAAATGGTGCGAGAGCCGCATGTATGATTAATCACTGTGATGGAGAAGAAGCAACTTGAAACGGCCATCTCTTTGTTTACAGGTGCCACAGGCGCCTGAGGGGGTTTTTATGTTTCTCAAGGACCTGCGCTCAATACATATGTTAATCCCATCTTTCTTATTCCTCTCCCAAATCTCATCTCGTTTTTAAAAAATAAGCCTATTCCACACAGACAGAATTGTGTTATGAGAATGGGGGGGGAGGGGAAGGATTGAAAGGGCAATAAGGGCGGATCAATACGTATCTGTGCGCTGGACCTTCAGCTCCACAGTGTGTGACTCCCTGAGGCCGACTCAGCTTTGATTTGGATGAGGCCCTCTCATTTAGTCTTGACCGGGAGCCGCTGACAGCTCTGTCTGTTCCAGGATTTCGAGTGAGGCGGCAGAGCCACTGATCCTGGGTCAGACCCGCTCACCTCTCCGTGAACTGCATGAATCAGTGTCGTACACAGATTCTTGAGGGGCCGAGGGGGAGAATGATGAAGGGCCACGTCTCCTGCCTGGTATTTGGTCCCATTGTCGCATGAGAAAAGGCGTCTGAGGTAACCACAGGGGGAGTTTGGCTCATTGAGCAGACCACTTGGTTTGGTCACAGGGACACTTTGGGAGACGAAAGGGTGATTGAGTCTTGGCGTCAACTAGATGAATATTTGATCTGCCACAGGGCACTTGGGACATTTGATGGACAGGGCTGTTTGGACTCACTAGAACGGCAATTTGATTACTCCAAGGAAACAAAAGTTGACCGGAGGGCGTTCAGACTGATTAGAAGAGCAATTTAATGACCAAAGGTTGCACATTATTCACCTAGAGGTTCAAGTTGGTTGAGCACCGTGTCACTTGGGTCAACCAGAAAGACCCCAGAGGCCCTGGGCACTTTGGTCCACTAGAGCGACACTTGAGCTGAGTAGAAGAGCCAATTGGTCGAGGCTGGACTGGTACAGCTGGTGCTGCATTTTGGTTTACCTTCTTTTCACGTGCTCGGCCAATCACGAGCCAATCTCGGGCGTCAATCGTGATGTTTCACCTCGTTTTCATAGCATCAAATACGAATCAAAACCGAATCATCAGAAGAATGAAGCGGCATGGGGCTGACAGGGCTCAGGGGAATATCCAGACACTTTATTCAACCAGCACTTCATGGTTTGTTAGTATAACTTGGAGACACTTACAGGGACGTGATCTGTGTCCTTGGGTCGACCAAGACAACACTTGGATTGGTTGGAGATATTTTTGGTGAACCAGAGGGACAAGAAGGGCAAGTTGACTGAACTCACGGTGACTTGGATTGAGGGGAATTTGGATTGACGGCTTTGAGCGACCCGACAGGCACTTGGGGTGACCACAGGTGCACTTCAGGGCCCTCTTCACTGATCACAAGGCCACAACAGGATGGATGCTTAGGCCAAGTAAAGGGGCACTTGGGGGTAATTTGGAAGGGCAAAGGTGCACGGTGAAACAGAAGGAAACTCGGGCCACCCAAGTCCAGTTTGGGTGTGAACAAACCTGAAGCACGAAAACCTGGAAGATAAAGGCCACAAAAAGGGGCACTTCATCTTGCCACCCCCCCCCCCCCCCCCCCCTCTCTGTGCACGCCACTGGAATGAATGTACAGATCTGGTGAGAACCTCCCCCATCAACATAGCTGGCATTCCAGTGTCAGCGGCGCTCAGTTTGAATGACTCTAAGCAGGGCGGGCTCCACGGGTCACAGACATTACTTACCTACATGCAGGGAAACAGCGCTAAGAAAACATGGATGGAGAGGAGGAGCTATTTTCTCCATAAAATGTGTGTGTGTGTGTGTGTGTGTGTGTGCGCGACCCTGCACACACTCTCTGGCCTTTGTATGCAAGTGTGAGCTTGTGTATTTGTGTTTGCAGAGGTCATGTATACAAAAAGAGTTCAACCAGGTGCCACACACACAGACCCACAAGTGCAGATTCGACAGGAATAACTTGGACCTCCCACGTCTTTCTGCGACCGAGTTGTCATCGTGCATCTTCCTCACCCCCCCCCCCCCCCCCCCCCCCCCCCCCCCCCCCCCCCACCCCCCCCCCCCCCCCCCCCCCCCTTCGCCCTCTTGTCCAACTCCTATTTCACTTTAACTTGTATATTTTTCCATCATGGCCAAATCTTTTATTAGAGGCTATTCCTCTTCTAACCTCAACACCTTGGTCCTGAGGCCTGCGCTGCACGAACGAGCAGATGGGAAGGTTCTCGCTGGAGTTTCAGACGGAGCGATGGAGAAGGAGAGACGGAGGAATAAACCGCTCCCTTGGGGGAGAGATAAACATTTACTTTTCCATGAGGCGACGGTAATCGCATTACAAGCAGCGGAAAACAAAAAGAAAAGAGAAGGAAGTGAGAGGAAGTGGAATGGGACAGTGAGAGTAGAGGAGCGGGACAGAAAGGGAAGTACACGTCTCATCAGTCTGTTTATGATGCAGAGTTTATTCCTATAACAGAGCAGAGCTTGTAACACATGTGACCGTAACCAGCACCAGACACAGATCTGTAGCCGGGGCGAGTTCCTGCAACACCCTGTGGGTTTCAATAAGAGAGAGTAAGCAGAGCGAGCTTTGATTGGTTTAAAAGTGAAAAGTTTAATATCAGCTCAGTCTGATCTCATTTGGAAGAAATTGATTGCAATTTGTTTTGCATCTGATAAAACGTCCGTTTACAGAATCCTAACCAGAGCAGATGTAACTTTACTTTGACCTTGACATTTAGGATGAATTGATAATGTGACTGTCACGCTGCTGCAACAAAACAAGATAGAAGAGGGCGACTCCACTGGGTTTGGAAGAAGTGAGTCTATTAGAGAATGATTTATGACGTCAGTAAACATTTGCCAAAGGAGTTTATGTCTCAATCTCTAGTTTCAAGTCTTCTTCAATACAACATCATGTTCATTTAGTAAATTATGATCCATTCAGGAACTAAATCAAAATGAATACAAACATTCTGACAAAGAACCAGACAGAGGATAATGTAGAAATCTGACATAAACAAATTTTGAATTGAGATTTAAAAAAATCAACTTCCACATTCATATGGTAATTTTACAAATGTCTGCATGCACCAAATAATCGATGTATAGAAAAGATAAAGAAAAGAAAAACATAAACAACACTTTAGAGGTTTAAATATTTGTAAAGCTATTTCATGTCCTATTATACATTATTATTATTCTGCCCTGGGGAATAATTGTGAGCAACAAAAAGAAAAACACATTTAGAGAAAAGCATTTTGTGTTTTCAGAAATATCAATGGATTTATTGCAGATCCTTTTTCTTCCACGTCCCTGATTTCTCCGCCGTTTTGTATTATTCGGTCTTTGGACAGAAAAACGAAAAAAGATTTCTTCTCCTCACATTAACACCAACAGATCTTTGTTGAAGTCTTCAGAAATTAATACACAAAACAATAACAACTGGAGTGGGTGCAGCGAGACAACAGAAACAATTTGTTCTGGGCCCGAGTTTAGTTAGGAATATTGAAATGGATTTTTTTCTTTGCGGAGCCACAATCTGTTTACCAGCTGCTGATGGAGGACGACCGGGGGGGGGGGGGGGGCTGTGATGTCTGTGTCACAACGTAAACACACAAAACACAAAAAATCGGAACAACCTGCAGCTAAAACTGTGATTTACTCTACATGTAGCGCGTTCATTCCTCGTGTGTGTGTGTGTGTGTGTGTGTGTGTGTGTGTGTGTGTGTGTGTGTGTGTGTGTGTGTGTGTGTGTGTGTGTGTGTGTGTGTGTGTGTGTGTGTGTGTGTGTGTGTGTGTGTGTGTGTGTGAGAGACCTATAAGGCCATGAGAAACATTAGAATGCGCGGCTGTGTGTTGTGCTCGCAGCCCCACTGACCCTAATTTATAATGACTCCATTGTCTTGGGGGACACAGACATATATCAGCCATAAATGAAGTAGGACAGGCACTTTAGCTGCTGAGATGAGGTGATTATAGCTCGTGGATTAGTCTGCCTGGGCGAGGTGATGATCAGCCTAACACACACACACACACACACACACACACACACACGAGTTCACATGCAAAAAAAAAAAAAAAGCCCTCAGACGTGCAGGGGTTGTGTATGCACATGAATGCATTGACAGGTCACACGCGTGCACCCAGTGACCTCACCACCACACCCAAACAAACACAGTGTGCGGAGGATTTACTGTAACGCCCGGTGGAAGATGATTATGATGCTGTCAAGTGTAGGTTCGGCTCGATCCTCGGTGATTTGAGGAAGTGTGTGTGTGTGTGTGTGTGTGTGTGTGTGTGTGTGTGTGTGTGTGTGTGTGTGTGTGTGTGTGTGTGTGTGTGTGTGTGTGTGTGTGTGCAGCGTAGGAGCAGACGTGCACAGAGAGGGTTTCGTGACGTCACGCTGCTGCCGGTGAAACCAGGTTTATTTCAGGAACTCAGGCTTCTCATGACAACAGGAAAATGTTCAGGAGAAATCCAGGCGAGCAGCAGGAGGCAGGACGTGATGTATAAATTCTGCTGTGGAAAGATCTGTGTTTTTTGTTTATCAGCAAAAACTCACGAATCTCGTCGTCTTTGTCAGTTCACATCTTCATCTGTGTCTCTAGTTATTCTAAATATGACGTTATTATAATCAGTACAACAGAAGCTGCACAATAACTGAAGGGGAACTTGCTGATTGTCTCATTTTCTTGCCTTGAATTAAAGCTGGGGCTGCATTTAAAATATCAGGGCAGATTAAAGCCAAATCGTAACTTAATATGTTCATTATTTTTGACTCTTTGTAGTGGTTATAGAAGAACACTCATATTCAGGACATGAACCTCCGTTGTCATGATTACAAGCAGCCGCAGACGGAGCAAACAGAGATCAGTGAGTTTGTCTCGGGTCCAAACCTGAGCTCACTGCCGGATTACAGTTTGAAAACCTTTTCTGAAGTTTTGCTTTAATAGCCGATGTAGTTATTCTTTATGCTAAATGTTTAAAATATCCTGTGTCTCACAGTCATGAACTAAACGAACTCTGACCTCAGATCAGCTCTAACCTGCTCATGGAAACTTTAATCTGCTTCAGTTGGTAAATATTTTTACAATTGAAGCCTGTTTCTCTGCTCCAACTTTATGAAACACCCGTCAGCTGTAATCGTTTTTAGAGCAGAACCCATCTGTGGATCCATTCAGCTCTCTGAGTCCTTTATGTTTTTCATATTAACAGTGAATCAAACTGGGATGAAACCACCAGGCTCCACCTGCTCAGCTGCAAACTACAGTTAGAGAACATGGAGCAGATAAAGAGCCTGAACTGCAACAGGAAGGTAACGTGCACATTCTAACTACTTTCTTCTTAATGATTTACTGATTATATTTGATAAAACAGTACACAAATACTATACATACAGTATTAAAATTCAAAGTTGCACAGCACCTTGGTATTTTCTTTATTTAAACTTCATCTTGTAGCCACATTTATCCAATTTTTCATGTTTCATTGATTTCAAACATTTGATTCTACTGTGTTTTTTACTTAGAAGGTAGTTTGTGCTTAAACTTGAAAAGTGCCACATAAATCTCAATGTATTATAATGTAAATACAACAAGAACAGTAAAGGAGCATGTATATTTACAGCACCACAGTGTTTGTGCTCCTCTATCAACCATCTGGACGTCAAAGATACGACCACATCCATTTTCAGACCTCTACATTGAAACCTATTGCCTTGAGTTTTCTCAGCAGTATCTAATGATCCACTGTGACAAATGCTTTTCGCAGCGCCGCTCCGACACAGCGACGTGCGCCTCTTAGCTACCGCGCAGCTAAGTCACAGGCAGTAAAGTATTTGATGTGGTATCAACCCATCGCCCCTTTTCTATTTCACTTCATTCTGCGGGTGCTCACCCCAGAGCTCGTGTCCTGCTGAAATAAAAAAAAATACACACCTCATCACGAGAGGAATTATCCCGACTCGTCCGTTATAAAAAGCTATTTCACTTCTGTGCTCCGCGAGGCCCGACACTTTCCGAGCGAGTGTGCACGCAGCGGGGGTATCAGGGGCCAAACAGATGGAGAGGAGCTGTGGAGCGGGCGTGATGGAGTTCACTGAGCCCGTTCAGGTGGAATAAATCAGGCTGTTTGTGAACCGAAGCCACCGTTTGAGGAGACTGTTCAGTGTCTCCATAAAGTTTACAACCCTGCTGCAGGAGCCCAGGCCAGCTTCCCCAGTGGTACGGTTGTTACGAGGAGGATTAGTTCAACCACCGGGCCGAGCTCCATGCGTCTCTGCACGGACTCACTGATGGACCATCTCCCTGGTCCACCCGGTGGTGTTTATACAGACTAAATACTTCATATTCCTCTATTTTAACCCCCAGCGGAGGATAAAACTGCCTCCTCTTTAATGAGCAGGGCGTTAACTTCCTACAGAGACTCATTGTGGGTCCTCGAGACGATTTCAGACGTGACCTCTGGAGCATGTTTGCAGACTTTCTGCGTAGTTTGTCTTTTACACATGAACAACGCAGCAGGAGATTCTCTGTGCATTCATAGCAACACAGAAACTTAAAATATTAATATTAACTAACCCTGACCCTCTGGAGAATGTCCAGGGATCTCTGTCATCTCAGTTTCACTTACAACAACGGCTCGCACTGAAAGAAACCAGCCACATGATGTCTCGTTTATTTTCAGAGATGCTTTTACTACATATATCGTTAGTACATGCTTGGTAGTCAGAGGGATCTAAGTGCTTATTGGGGGGGAAATGCCACCGCACAAGTCAACACTGAGTTAGAGGAAGATCCTTTTGCAGGAGGTGTTTAAAATCATTTATAAAATCACCACATATGGAGCTTCTTGCTTGTCCTCTTGATTTAATCCAGCTCAAACCTTCTCTAATCCACACGCTTCTCTTTTAACACTGTGGTTTATAATACTATGGTTTATAATATGGTTTTCCCACGACCACCACTACGTGGCGCAGTGAGTCCTGGTGCCTCTGCAGATCTACAGCCTTGGAACCTGCAGGAGCCTCAGTTTCATCATGACTGTGAGCTGAGTTGAATGTGTGGCCAATAAAAGTGCCGAGGACATGAAAGCTGATTTTGTGCATGACTATAAAATGCTTCGGTTATTAAGTGCAGAGTGGAAATATTGTTTCCCCCCAAAACAACTGGAAGCTGTGCCAGATGAGCCTCCTGTCAGCAGACTGGTTTCTGGGCATCTCTCTGCCAGTTAAAACCAGTGTCCTGCAACCGGCTGGAGCGATATCATCAATGTTGGTCACCTCGTAAATTTGGTTCATTTGCAAAAGGAAACAGCAGAAGTTCGGCTCCGGCAACAAGAGGATGACAAATGACTGTAACTGGACAAATGTTGAAAAGGGAAACTTGGACAAATTGAGCTTATTATGGGTTTGACTTTAACCGGTGGAAGGAGGCTTGTTATGCGGCGTGTTTATGAAATGATGTGAGATCTGTGCGTCGGCCTGGGAAGCTCAGATACCCCCCAGGAGGAGGGATGTTGTTTTTGTAAGCGAAACGCCCGTCATTCAAACTCCAAGCCAACGAGATCCGTGCGCAACCGTGAAACTGTACACTGCAAGAAGTGAGACAAAAAACCCCTACGTGAAGACAACTGGAGTAAGACTGAGCTGCGTAAAACCTGTCGTCTGTGCAGGAGTTTGACTTCTCACGTGTGGATGGAGACGATTCTTCTAACACATGTGACAAAACGACGACATCTGGATCAAACCAGCCCCTGATTGATCCATTTCTCATGTCCCCATCGTTTCCTCTGAGAAAACCAGCTCCAGGGATTTGAAGACTCGACGCCTCTGCGGCCAAGACGAGTCATTTTTTGCAGCGTGCTCCGGCTGGCACGGTGGGAGGGGGGTGGGGGAGCTGGAGGCGGAGGAGGGGGTTTGGTCTGTGGGAGCATGGCCGCAGCAGCAGCCCGCTGACTCGGTGTGGTTCCTCCACATTGACAACACCGCGTCCTGTGCGCTCTCGGGTCGGAGTTGGAGCCGCTCGTCCGGACTGATTTTCCCCCGGTGACGGTGCGTTTTACGCGCGGCGGAGAAGGTTCCATTCACCCGCGCGTCCTGTTGTTGTTCCGCGGGGCAGGAGCGGGTTCAACCGGAGCCGCTGCTGCGGGGTTGAGCTCCTTCTTTTCGGCGTCTTAGTGGCAGAGATCCCGGGTTGGAGACGGAGGTGGCGCCGGGACTGTGTCTTCGCTCCTGTTGCCTTTTTTTTAATCTTGGAACATTTAACCTCTGTTTTGTTTTTTTATATTTTTTACTTCTGCGTAAACGCGTCGCTTTCTCTCCGGGAAACTGCGAGTTGGAGAAAGTGTTCGCTGCGCGGAGTTGATCTGGGGGAAGGACGAACTGCCACGGTCCCTGTGGATGTCCCCCCGGTTCCCGAGAACTGATTTATTCCTCCAAGTGAAGGGAGACGATCTGAATGAACAAGTTTCCACAGGGAGATTTAAAAAATAAGATTTGTGTTTGGTTATAAAACACCCGAGGAAGGAGCTACACCTGTGCGGGTACGAGTGGACTCTCATCCCCGCGTTTCACCGCCACATCCCCCAGAACCGTTCAACCAGAACCAGGAGGGACTGTAGTCGACCATCGGGACTTCCAGTGCAACTATGCCGCAGTTGGACATGCTCCTCTTCGTCCTCCTCCACCTCATCGGGGTGTGTGTGCACGGCCAGGACCCGGCTTCCAAGGTGGTGTCCGACCGCTACGCCGTCAACTGGAACCGGACCAACCCCAAGTAAGTACCTCGATCGCCCCGCTTTCTCTGCCGGGACACACCGGCACACCGGGGCTCCCTCCCCCCGGCTCCAGTCCCCACTCTGCCCGGGTGACGCTGCACTCTGCCCGGTGTGCAGTACTTGGTGGAGTGTGGTTGTGTGAACCTCTATAAATCAAACTGCTCCACTTAAACACTCAAAGCAAAACCCCACTTTACATGTGCAATTTTTTATTAAATATCCTTTAATTGCATATATTTCTACGAATGCTTCTCACGTTGTAACATTTGCTCTGAATCACCACATTTATAAACTCGCTCTCCGGGTTCAGGGGCCGGGTCCTTCCCTCTTCTCCCGGTTCTTCTGGTCACTGGGTGATGATTGAGATTTAATAATCCTGACTCATCTTTGCAATCAGGCGTGCGCACGGTGCGGCATGAATCACACCTGACACTGGAACACGCACAACGCTTTCACGCAGGCTGCCCAGCTATTACGCGCTATTACGCATTAATGCTCAGTATTCGCTGCACACACTCGGGTTCGGAGAGTGAAACGGGAGCGTTAGACGCGCCGGGAGAGAGAGAGGGAGAGATGTTCTCCTGCTGGGATGAAATGATGCTGAGTCGCTCCCAGTCTGCTGCCGTCGATTAGAACTGACAGGGTTGTTTTTGTGCCAAGCGCGCAGCCTCCTCCTGATCCAGCGGGAGCTTGGAGACGTTTCATGCCAAGTTATGTCGAGGTTATGCCGCTTATTATCTGTCGGAGCATCTCGGTGACACACTGCTCCGCAATCAACTGCTGATAAAGTGCATTTCTCTTGTGTTGGTTGAGTAAACTCCAGCAGTTGGAGAAGTTTGAGCCGCTGCCTGGTTCTAATTATCACAAGTTTTCTGCAAAAAGTTTTGGATTTGAGCCCAGATTCCTCCAGAGTGGATACAAAAGTGACATTACTCCTCCTAAACTCCCCGCAGGGCACCTCCCTCGGTGACTCAGTGGCTCCTGAGCTTAGTGATACTGTCTGTGTGTCTCTGTGTGTCTGTGTGTGTGTGTCACATTGTTGTACTTGGCCAGCAGTGCCATCATTTACCAGCATTAGCCTCGACCACAGTTTCAGGGTGAGTCAAAAAATATTCACATTTGTTTAGGGATGAGAAACTGGTTCGTTGGGCTTTCTGCTGTGTGTCTTAGTAACAGCGCCCCAGTGGAGATGTGTGTTCACGGAGTTTATTGTGCGTGGAGGAGTGGAACTGACAGGATGTTAATGACACAGATGCAAATGTGCTGGTGTGGACATGAAAGGCTGAAAGTTCCTGCTCTGCTATCAGACAGATATCTGAGGCTGATAAGTCCCACTCACGGGCTGCAGGTTGTTTTTCTGTTCAAACAGTTCCCAGTTCCCAACTCTGGTTTCTTGGTTGCCATGCTTCCCCCCTGTCCAAGTGTCCCCCCCACTCCCCACTCCCTCCGCCCCCTCTGCCCCTCCACCCCTCCACCCGGCCCACGCTGGGGCAGACAATAAGGGGGTACACAGGGGTATTTCAGCAGCGGCCAAGACCCAGCGTGGTGCTCGGTCTTGTGAGAGATCCACACATGCTGAGGTCACACACTCGGTAGTAACCAGGCGAGTCGCGGGTTAAGCAGCACAGAGGGGACCGTTGTCAGGGTCAAAACCGGGGCAGTACCGCCGGCCTTGGGGCCCGGTGACGGCCCCTGCTCGGCACCCCGTCTGCTCGGGCTTTGTCTCGGCAGAATGGGGGGCTAAATAAATGAGTAACTCTAAATGACTGTCTCCTTTTCTCATTCATGACTTTAATCTAAACCTGACCCGGGCTGTATAATGTAATGGAGGGCCGTGCTTGGAGCCTCGGGGCCCCCTGACCCACAGTGGAACCTGACAGCGTTCCATACGAGCTTGTGGGCCCTGGATCCCCACTGTTTAATGTAACCATACTCGGTTTTGGAGCCCTGGGAACCTGCTGTGGTACAGTCCCAACTTCCAGATGAGCCTCTTACCCCCCCCCCCCCCCCCCCCCCCCCCCCCCCCCGCCCCTGCCTTCAGTGCTGTGTATTTGACCAAAGTAGGGGAAAATGGCATCCAGAGCAGCAGTTCATACTCAGCCATTCATGAAATCCCCTACAGGAGCCACGGAATTGAAAAGGGAAGTGAATCGTGAAAAATGGAAATGCAATGACATTTTCATGTTTTTCTATTGTTTCAGTGGGGACAGAAAAGAGCCTTTTTGTAATTTAGATAAACGTGTGCTCATGTTTGCTGTGCTTTCATCTCGGGGCCTCATCTCCCTGCACTGATGCTTGTTGCTGATTGGGACTCAGACGAGCAGGCCTGGGAGCGGTGCGGGGGGGATTTACAGCCCCGAGGACGGTGCAGTCTGAAAAGCTTCCACGGTGACAGCGAGTAGCTCTGTGCTCGTAGAAGCTACTTAGTGAAATTAAATGAAACTCCTGTATCAGGGAGCCTTGTTTAGAAACCTGCTGAAACACATTTCCAGTAATTACTCCGGTTTCTAATGTCTAACCAACAAAAAAATACCTGAAACAGCCTCAGACAACTGTGCTGCTTTGTTGGTGGAGAGGCTGCAGTGAAGTCTCCTCAGAATCAGCCCATTAGAGTGCAAGCGGGGCTGGAAACTCTGGGAGGAATCCAGGTTTGGATCTAATCATGAAAAAATGTGATTCACGCAAATCTGTTAAGAGTACGAGGGGGAAAAAAGCCCCTGTTTTGTCTGTTGTGCACTCATGTGGTTTCTACTGTTGGCATAGTAATGAAGAGTAATGCGTAGCATCCGCACTATTGTATTTAGTTTATACAACAGCAAATCATAACACATGTTATCTCAAGGCTCTTTCCAGAAGAGGGTCGAGACCTGATAGTATTTTACATGCAAATAAAATCGGACAGAGAGAAACTACGAACGAGCACTGCTTCTCTTCTCTGCTCGTAGAAGCATCAGCAGCACAAAGAGGTTCGTCAGGAGCTGGTTTCACTTTATGTGAAGGCAGATAATAATCAGGGTTTAAAGGTTATAACTACTGGTTACATGCACCAAGGACGTTCTGTTGGTCTGTGTGTTTGCATGATTACGCAAAAGCTGTACAACCGATTTTTTATTGAAACTTGGTATAAGGGTGAGCTGTGAGTCAAGGGAGGACGCGTACAACTATCGGAGCTGAGGGTTGGATTCTAGAATTCTTTGTTCGCTTTCATTAACTGAATGCAGAGATCTTTATGTAAAGATATGTGGCATGTGTAGAGTACTTCTATCTTACATACATTAAATTAGGTGCAGATCTGGGTAATGAACTGAATATATCTGATCTCAATACATTTATATGTAATATGAGGATTTAGTGGCTCAGCTGTTCCAACAGACCGTCCCACGTCTGTCTGTCTGGAGAACATCTCGACCCATTAAACTGTAACATTGGAAACTGGATTGTTGTGGAAGAAGCCTTTGTTTATGACTTCCTGACCTTTATTACCACGCATCTGTCTGCTCAGTAAAAAGATAGAAACTTATAATTAAAAGATATGTAGCAAAATAAAAATTTAGTTGTAGACACGACATATTTTCAGATATTGCAATAAAAGAGTGTAACTGCTGTTATAATGCAGCTACGCTCATATTGACAGGAAACTATTAGAAATCAATAAATGGTTAGTAAATTATTAATAAAGTCTTTGTAGATCAGAGTGTGAAGTAGTATTAACATATTAACATATTAATAAATACTTTATTAATCATTATTTAACATTAGTTACAACTTAAAAAGCCTTCACATAATGTGGCACAAAAAAATATAAATGTTGATTTTAACATGTACACGATCGATACTAACTGATTTACGATCTATGAATAAACAATATCGATAAAGCCATTAATTACTATTTATAAACTCTTCATGTTTAAAGTATGTCTGTGTCTAGATGAGATCGAACATGAAACGAGCTTCTTGTTTAGTATGTGAAGCCTCATTAGCAGATTAATTAATCATTAATAAAGTCATGGTGAGAGTTTACAAAGCTCGTGTTAAGTAGGGTTTGTACATAAGTGGCTTTAAAGCCATGAAATCAAAGACGTGGGGAAGAAAAGCTGCAGCTTTTCGTGGTGGAAAAGTCATGTAAGGAAAAATGAGTCACAGATGTTCCCTGTCAGCTCCGCCGTCTGTGTCAGAAAGCAAATGATGGAATAAAGTGTGTGAGTGGGGTATTTACCGCTGCTCTGACAAGGAGCTATTAGTGAATCTGCTGCTCACCAGCTCTTTAGCTGCTTCATTAAAACCCGCCCGGGTCCATATGGTCTGCACGCAGGCGGTGCCGTGGCCCAAGGTGTTTATTTGTTGCTGATAGGTGGGATCAGCGGAGAATCAGGGCCGAGTTCCGTCCCTAATCTCCCAAGCTGTTTGTGTCTCGGCCGCCATGGAAACCGATACCTCTCGTCATCAAAGAAGCTCATTGGGTGGGACTAACGACCTGACAGCTGGGGAGAGAGGGATTCCAGCATTCAGGGAGAGCACCGTCACCCCAGGGGTTTCCTCTAAGCCCTGATAATGCCCGTCCAAAGCTTTCCCCAGCAGATGCAACATATTTCTCCATAAGACAATCAAACAATCTTTTCTGCGGCGTCTTTTCATGTTTGGTTTAAACGTGGTTATTGACTTTAAAGAGCCCTCTGCTGATCCCAACCTTCTTCTCCCTCACGGTTTCTGGTTATTTCTGGCTGAGGTGACACCTCACGAAGCTTCATGACTTGACACTTGTGCACATTTCTTCTCAGAGCAGAATAACTTCCACTATTTGCTTTTCTTACACTGCTCTCTTTTTAATCTCCACTTAAAGAAACAATGCTCCATTTTTCACTTGGTGGTGAGCTGATGTTGTGATAGTTTCCCAGTGGCATTGTGAGTTTCCCAGTTCGCATTGTTCCCAGTGTTTACCCTCGCTTTCCCCTCTCAGCCTTTCCCCTGCTCCCCGCTGCTCGGTTCCGCTTGGATTAAAAACGGACACAAAAAGGCAACCACGTCCAAATATTGACTGGGTCTCAGGACTGCAGCCCTCTCCCAGCGCCCGGCGCAGACTGCCTGAAAGGCCGCTATTGTTCCGCCCGTACTCAGCGGCCCATAGCCGTCTTTTAGCTCTGCAGAGAGGAGACGGGAGAGGTGGTTTTGGAGAGTGTGTGCATATGTTATCCGAGGTGGGGCTGGCGGGATTGCAACAGGAGGGGTGACACAGTCCTGGGGGGGCGAGAGAAACTTCCGCATTAGAGGCCAGAGGCTACAGGGTCCCAGGGTGGGGTCAGAACCAGTGTTTCCACCCTGAGGAGGTGTCAATCTCTGACGGCATCAAAGAGAGTTGACTGGATGTGATTTCCTGCACAGGGGGCTTCAGGAACTATCAGACTGAGGATGAGAGGCTTCTTATCTGAGGTTTACCTTCCATTTTACTACAAAGTGCCGGAGCATTAAGTCCCCCCCGCAGCATTTTAGTCTCTTAGCGCACCAAATGAAAGAGTATCACATCTCAGATAAGATCTTCATCTCAAATTATTTCAGATACCCAATTGTACTTTACAGAATGTAGTTAAAAGAACGAACAATTGCAGGACAATTAAGCAGTGTGTTCTGCCGGGGGGGTGTGTGGGGGCGGGGGGGGGTTGGGGTTAGGGTCAGTTGTCCTGTGGGGACGCCCGTCATTCCTCGCGCTCTCTACGACCCTGCCTGCAGAGAGAAGCCGCCCAGACCCTCCCGTTCCGCTGCGACTAATAAGGCCAGGTCCTCGGGCTGCCGGGGCGTGATTGACAGGAACTAGCGTCAGGAGGCTACTAATAAGTGTGGCAGGTTTATTGGTTTACGGCAATAATTCTCTGCACCCTGGGCCCGGCACATGTACCGTGGCTCCGATAACTGTGACAACTGGCTGCAGTTTACGATGCATTTGGCACCACGGGAATTTCCAATTTACAAAAGTGACCCAGGTTAGAATGATTAGCTCAAGCAAATCAAAAAAAAATGAAGTCAGCTATAAGAGGAATTTTCTATAATTTTGTTAGTATCTTGCAAGAAGATTACAGAACAAGTCAATTCAAGGATTTTGCTAAAATCACGTCTCAGTATCTGGGAATAAGGCTGAACACAATAAAGTTGCTGCATTGTGGTTATGATATCTGTTGCAACTCTTGCTCGATTTATTTAGAAGAATTTCCAATTAAAACATTTGAGCCCTAAAATCTTGTTTTTCCTGAATCGGAGACCAAAACCAAATCCAATAAATAGAGTCGCCTGTAAGAAGAATTTCCTATGATTTTCTGCCAGTTTCAAGGAAAAACTCAACAGTATTGAGAGAAATCAACCTAGACGTTAAAAAAGCAAACTTTTTTATTCAAATTACAAGAATGTTCCGAGTCTCAGTATCTTGGAAGGAGTTTATAAAACGAACATTGCTTCACCGAAATCCCCCAAAATGACTCTTTTCGTGATTTCGAGAAATGGGAGAAGAAGCCGGTGCAGCAGGATCATCTCATCAGATTCAAACACAACAAACTTTCATCCCAGGATTTTCTTTTAGAACGTGGAAAACTTTCTCTTGGAAAGTAGCATTTTCTTCCAGTTGTCTTAAGATCATGAAACAGAAATTGACCTGATGAGATGCTTTGTGTTGAGGTCAGATTCCGTGTGTTTGGCTTCCTGTGTTTGATATGCGCGACCGTCAGTGGATTAGTGGAGGCCTAATCTCACAGTCTCACTCGGCTGCACAGAGGTTCACTTTTCTGCTGTTTTAATCTTAGTGGGGTATTTTGTGTGTGTGTATGTGTGTGTGTGTGTGTGTGCTGTTTAAATGTGAGTGGTGAAATGGCATCCCCTGTGTCTTTGTAGGCACCGGTGAGGGTATTAGCAAAGAGGCTCTAAGGGGCTTAAGAGGTCAGCCTTCCCTTTGTGTGGAGACACAAAACACTTCCTGTGGGACCCTTCACCCCTCTCTGTTCTTCTCTCAGAAAGCCAGGGCCTGCCTGACCATTCACATTAATCAGTCTTAGCTCCTAATGACTGCAGTAAAGCTTCTGAAAAGTGCCTCCAAAACGGTCCTAAAGAGCCACTAAGCCGCTAACAGACTGGGCCCGACTGCCGCTGCTCGCAGGGCAGCGCACCGTGTCGGAGATGGCAGGGTGGGTGCGTGGCTGCGGGTTTTACGTTTTAAAAAGCCTTAA
Source organism: Hippoglossus hippoglossus (assembly GCF_009819705.1). Classification (NCBI taxonomy): domain Eukaryota; kingdom Metazoa; phylum Chordata; class Actinopteri; order Pleuronectiformes; family Pleuronectidae; genus Hippoglossus; species Hippoglossus hippoglossus. The sequence goes on from NC_047162.1 coordinate 18,876,441, forward strand.
AAAATGGTGAAACTTGAAGTTTAGATGGTTTGTCAGGAGCTGCTTTGGGAGCTGGAGCCAAAGAAAACCCGGCAACTGCTTCTCGTGTTGCATCTAAAAGGTTTCTGGTCAAGAATGCACGGGGAAAAAATGAGGAAAGTTATATTGTTGAGCTTAATGTGTCATAAAGGCCAAAATGACTTGATTGCATGGAAAGAATTGAAGGTCTTGATTCCTGGGTCGACTCCCAGCCTAGAAGTCAATTTACTGCATCTCCTCACCCTGTCGAGCTTCAGACACAGATTCTGGAAAATGTCTGGAGAGTTGGGTCTGGAGATTTTGCGGAATTAGTCCGCAGCATTCAGGCGAGGGGTGGAGCCTTAGGAGAGCAGCGGGAGGCGGGACATGACCTTTTCTTTCAGGGAAGGTCGGTGTTGTAGAATCTCCTCGTCTTTCCAAGATGGCGTCTGCGTCTTCTACGTGTTTGACTCCTCTTTTTCATCCTGAGATATTTGTATTCTTACACTTTAGGGTCATCAACACGAACACTCGCTCGCTGGGAATTTTCCGCACATTTTCCAGCTGTCCGGATTTACATATTTGTGTTCTCACGTACAGCCCCTCTGGAAGATTTCTGGAAAATGTCCGTACTTCAGTGCAGGTCTGAAAACAGCTGTAGTCTGTTTCCTGTCTCTTCTTCTTTATCTCTGTCAAAACATAGTCAAAGAAATCTATAATAAAATACTGAATAAAAGAGTGAGAACGTCTCTGGGGATCTTTAGCCTGTATTTTGGGTTAAAACTCGTCAGTTAAACGTGCTCAGCTTTGACTTGGCTGTGAGGTCAGTTGTTCTATCGTGTGGACATGTGCTCTGTCTTTTCCGCTTTGAGACAAATGGAGTTAATGAGAAATCTGGCACATCAGTGGATTGGAATCATTTGTGATCACAGCTGAAATGTAAATAAAACCTTGATAAAGAGCAAATGTGATCACTCTGACAGTCGGGGGCCAAACCTCCGAGTAAATATTTCTGGAACTATATTTGGGTCAGTGCGGCTTTGGAGCGAGGCCCGAGACACAAAGTATGCACCTCCTCATCAGGCCGACATTTCCTGATCTTAAACGGCTGCTGACTTTGAGTTTCTCTGTGTATCTTGGAAGAAATTAGACAAAGCTGATGTGTGAGCGGATTACTTTTCCACTGAATCACTTGTGATTCACAGAGCGATAAAGTTCCCCGAGCTGCACACACACGATCGCCAGTTTTTCTTTTAGCCGCGGAGACACAGCAAAATGTCTCGGATGAAGCAAAACATGCAGTTGCTGCTTCTCTAATTGCTTTTGTTTCTCCAGTTCAAATGTCTCGTGTAATGGTTCGGGTATGAGCGTTTATCTGATGATGGTTTGGAGCTGTGCTTCTCACACCACAACACAGGAGAAGTTTCAGCTTGTTTTGCCTCTTTCAGAATCCTGCGGTGGGGAATATTGAAAAAAAGACCACTGTTATTTATCTCCGGGTGAGGAGCCGTTGTTGTTCCCTGAACTTGGTGTGACTTTGCGGGACCTTTCGTGTGGCTCCCTGCTCCGCGGAGACCCAAAGTGTTTCCTCCTGCTGGATTTCTGCTCACTCGGTGCTTTGGGACACATTCAATATTAAAAATGCTGTTTGTGATCTCACGATAGCGCCTGGACAAACCTTCACACGCAACCAGGAGAAATCCAGGTCAGGACCGCCATGACTTTAATAGAGGGGTCGACGTTGTGTCGGCTTCTCTTTTTTTCCCCTAAAGTTCTTTCCTGGCCCCGTGCTGCTTCGGTGATGAATGACTGTGATTAAATAGTTTTTGGTATTTTATCATCCTGCAACTTAAGCTGCAGGGTCATTAATTGAATTCTCAGACTGCCAAGATCCGTACACTTCCCCATTGACGGACTTCTCCCCGTCTCGCCTTTTCTCTGGTGTGTGTGGCGGAGCAGGGAGCGCAGGCAGCCATTTTCCAAATTCCGACTCCATTTTGTTTCAGGGAATAAAAGTAGGTTACGAATCCTGGGATGTCACTTGAGCAGTTTCTGATCTTTCTGATCTGATAGAAAATCTCCTCGTGAAGTTATTGACGTCTGTGGTAGAAATCATTCCTGTCTGCTGTTCCTTTTTTTTATTTGATTTTCCTCAAGCTTGAAAAAAGTCTGTCAGAGAATTTCAGTTATTCTGAACTCTCATCAGCTTATTTAAATATTTTATTCTTTTCTTTAATCCTTTTTGTTCCCACTGCTGCAGTGACCTGTGGCCTGGGATACACAACTCTTTCTAGAAATTAAAAGAAAATTTGTTAATTTCTATTTGAAACAAGTTTTTCGTTTGCAGAAATTTAGATTTCTTGATTCTCATTTATTGCATAAAAAAATATATAAAGTTCTGCATTTCTGAAAATGTAAATCTTCATTCTAACTTTGTGGCTGCTTCAGATTCTAAAGCCTGTACAGGCTGATCAGTAAAGGAAAAACATACTGCAAAAAAACATTCAACAAATAAGTTAGATTTTTGTTTTCCACAAACAAAATCTGCAAGTGGCGACAAGATTTCCTAAAACTATCATAAAAATCTTGCTGCTGAAACATCATCCAACATCGACTCTTGATGCATAATAAGCAATAAAGTTGTGAAACTATAAAAACTGGAGTTAAAGTTAATTGACTGTGTAGTTTTTTGTCCAGTTTTCAAACTTCACTTATTCTTGGAATAAGTCAAACTTCTTGAGTTTTCTCTTGGCAGATGTTTGAGTTTCACTCTTCAGACTCCTCCTCCTCTGTAAAATAAACAAAACAGGACTAATGACCTTGAAACAAGATCAACAATCAAACTCAAATGTGTTTTGATTTATGATTAATAAAATAAGCTTGTACGACTTTGCTGAATCAGCCCCTTTGACCCACTAACACAATGCTGATGGGACGACCTGCCTTGTGTTTGTTTATGGCGTGTGCCACCGCCGCCGCCCTATACGAGTTGGTGCGTCGGTGCTCATATCAGTGGTCGCGGCGGCAGCACGGTGGGAGCACACGGGCAGACGCTGCGAGCGCTCCAACCGATGATCCCCTTTTATGTCTTGGCTCCATCAGGGCCCTGAGTTATTCTAGTGCATAATTGATGGAGGAGTTAGAATAGCAGAAGTAATGCGATGAGAGGGTGCAGCCAAGCGGAGCGAGGGATCGCGTGCGTGGGGCTGCAAACATTGCAGGGGACGAGAGGAGGGCATCTGGCGTAACAGGTCCCAGGGCTGAGTTGACACAGAATATGTCACCGGCTCGGCCAATCGCAGCGCTCCCCCTTCTCCGCCAATGGGACGGCTCCACTTGAGCGGAGTACTACGTTCTCGTGAGTCGGGGAAAAGACACTCTTCGGGTTGTTAGTGTTTCTCGCAGCTTTTTGTCGTCGCCTCTTATTTAAAAAGGTCTTAAAGCTCCAGTTGAATCTTTGTAAACTTCAGATTATTCACATTTTACCGGAAATTCCACTTTGACTTCAAAGGAGTGTTGTAAATCACCTCGGGGTTTTCCTCTTGTCCTCCCTCAGAAGGTTTTCTTTGTCCCGGCGGTGCGTCCTCTGCGGTATCAGCAGTGACAGGGTGGATATCACACCTAGACGAGCACCTACAAAGAGAAGCTAATGGCCCAACAAGTCTGCATTGTCTGTTTAACAAAAGCTACAAGGTCACAGATAACCTGTCCCGTCCTGCTTCAGAGAGACGAGCAACTCCGAGGGAACAAATAAAACTATATAATAAAAGGCGACAGGTTTCACCCTCCGTCTCCCTCCTGTCATTAATTATTTTAATTTGTATATTCAAGAAGCTAGTGGGTCTAAATACACTCCCGACAACTTCACAGGAATGAAATAGAAGCAGATTTGGACTGAATATTGAATAGTTGCATTTTCTTTACATTTTTGGATGTAAAATATTTGATTAATATACATTTGAGTGGTTATTTTATGTAAATATGTATGATTTAATTGAACATATTATTTTACAAATGCCATTTTACTTGAGTCAATCGCTTTTTTAGTAATTTAATTCTATATTTTATAACATACAACACAGCACTGCAAAAAAAAATCCCCTTTAAGTCGTGTATTTTTTGTAATTTTTTGTAATTTTATCTCTAATTCAATCTGCAAACTGTATTTTCCTGTAAATAAAATCTCCCGCTGGTGGTGAATCCCCTCGCTCCCGGTGCAGCTCGATAGAGGAATGGCAACGAGAGTCAGTATCTTGAAATACAACAATATGAAGTTACAATACAACAAGAAATACTCAGATTTAAACTTAACTCGGATTTCTGCTGAAACGCGGCATAATTTTCACCAAGAAAAACAGAACTTCACTTATTTTAAATATGGTTTTACAGTGTAGTTATCGCACAAAAGAGAAATATCAACTCACAAAATACTTTTCTCTTTTATTTTATTTCCTATTCCACGGACCACACGTCTCATACACACGTCTCATTGTCGTGTTTCAGTTAGTTTCATGTTTATGTGCGAAATGTGCACAGCTAATGAGAATTCGTTGAAATTTCAGGGGCAGAGAAAGTCTTCTTATAATTATCCGTCCGGCGTAATGAGAACAGTGAGGTGTGCAGAGTTGTGTGTCTGTGTGTGTGTGTCTGTGTCTGTGTGTGTGTGTGTGTGTGTGTGTGTGTGTGTGCAGACAGTAGCCGGTGTTTGAAGTCGGCTCTCAAACACAGACCTGTCCAGCGGAGCACTTAGAGGCCACTGGACCGGGACTGTGCCTATTAAGATCATAAAATCTGGCTCATAAAGATGTTTTATTTGTTTCCTGAGTGTGCCGGCTGCTTAGGTTTCCATCAGAAGTCTTTATGGCTCGCTGCTCATATTTCTGTCTGTGGATGGAGGTGATATTAAGTTTTACTGGACTTTAAGTTGCAGGAACCTTGTCACCAAAAGTTCACCAGTGATTTTTTTTGGTTAATGACCTTTTATTTTCTCCAACCGCAGTTTGATTCTGAGCCATAAATATTTCTGTCGTGAGGTGTGATTTTACGGCAGGTGTTTTATTTCGGCGTCACAGTGAATTAGTTCAATTTATCGATAAATACCTGAATCAGTTGTAAATAATCCCTCAAAAGAAAGTTTTTTAAATAAATATAACCATATAATCTATATCTGCATAGATATTCGTACATATACATCGATATTCAATTCATCTGACATTCTTTATACCCATTTTTTAAATAAATATATTGTTTTATTCAAAGTGACAAAAAATATTTAGATTTCCTGTTTCTAATTTTCTTTAAATTAAATCTTATTTTAAATGTTTTTTTAAAATGTTAGCATAACGTGTGAATGTGTAAATAAGTATGTACGAATATAAGATACTGTCGTTATACTGACAAAAAAATACTCTATTAAAAATACTTTTAATATTACTGTTTCAGATATTGTATTATTATTCATTTGTCATTCTTAATACCAATTTAAAAAAAATAGCGTTTCTTATTTTCAAACTTTCTTTAAAGATAATATTATTTAAAATGTTTTAAAATCTTAGCATAAACGTTAGAATTTTGAATCATGTTTTATTTTGAAAGTAAAATACTCTATTTCCATTCAATCTGATATATTTCTCCTAATATAAAGTTTTAATATAAGTATAATCACATGGATGTATTATTTGTACGTACACGTCACATGTGAAATTACTTTTACCAACATGTATAATTTCATTACAGTTACATTGAGTTAAACATTAAAAGTATTTTTAGAATTTTGAATAAAATCTTGAATATTGACTTCGACGTACAGAATCGATTAAATAAAAATGGGGAAAAGAGGAAAAAATTCCAAATTAACATTTGCAATAAATGGAATTACCTCGTATCCGCCAGATTTTTATTTATTAATATTTTTTCAAATTGCTTTGCTAATTTTGAAAGTTAAAGTAATCCTTAGTCCTGTGACTTGAGTTTTAATTAAATTACGGGGTGCAAATAGTAAATTGTGAGGCGTGCAGCCATTAGCGGGGTGGAACCCGGCTCTGAAGCCGCCATGTGTCGCCGGCGCCGGGTTCCACTCGTGTCGCTTTCCCTCAGTTTCACACATTTCAGCCTTTTTGATAATAGGCTTGAATAAAAGGGACGAATTGATCGAAGGGAGAAAACGGGGGCCTGATGTGTGGATGTTGAATTCCTGTGACTCCTGTGGGGGGTCACGTGGTCCAGAAGAAGAAGAAGTGCCGGTGAGGTCTAGACACGCGATACACGGGGGGGTTAGGAAACACGCCGGCTGAAACGTCACGCACATTTACCATCCACCAAGCCACTCCTGTGTGGAGGCAGGCCTGCTCCAAAGTTTGCCCAGCAACCCAGCGGTGTAGTGGGAGATGTGGTGTTGTGGCGCAGCTCCGCTGTTTGACACACTTCCTGACTTGTCCAATCAGAATATACATTATTTTCTGATCATAGAATAGATTTAAGTTTGGTTTGACGCCATGAACATGTTCGTTTAATGATTATTCCCTCGTTGAACTTTGACTCTGAGGAGAAACTCTGCAGCAGCGCAAAGGTTTTTATACATTTGGTGAGAATTGTGTCTTTTGGGGCCAAAAAAAGTGTTACCAGAAAAATTAGGTTACAAATCCTCCGTCCTACAGTGAAGAGTGAGAGTGGATGGATATGCTAATACACCCCCCCCCTCCCCATCCCACCGCCACGCCACCACCATGAAAAAAAGGAAGAAAACAGGGGTGTGTCCTCTCGGAAAAAAGTCACCAATCAGACCTAACCCATTACCGCGTGGCAGCCAATGAGGCGTGGAGCAGCTGCGCCCCCATTGGCCCGCTGAGCGCCGATCACCAAAACTGTGCCAGATACACCAGGGTAGAAATAACCCAGAATTCCCGTTGCCTGGAGGGAGTGGAGCTCTTAATGCAGCGTGCTGGATCCACGCTGCAGCAGCCTGCTGCTTTCTGGGGGATGTGAACTTAAATGCCAACAACTATCTGAATAAATCACTATCAGTATGTTCTCCATGCATCGTGGCAAGGACAACGCACACATGCACACACACGCACACACACACACACACACACACACACACACACACACACACACACACAGACAGATACAGTGTCCACCCCAGTGTAAATGTTAGAAGGTCACAGGGAAGCTGACTTTGCTTTCGTGCTCGCTCATTATCTTTCTTCACTTTGCGCTTCTTACTCATTCTACAGTCACTCTTAGTTTAATATTTCATACAGAAAAAAACACAAATCTTTGTTATAATCTCACAATTTGCTTGAAGGACCTATTTTAATGTGTTAATGGGACTAAACATGGAAAACAAATCCTCTAAATCCGATGTAGTGCAACTAAAATGTAAATATAACTGCAAACCTGTGTCGTAGCACTTCATCTATCTATCTATCTATCTATCTATCTAATGGACATATCAGTATCTGCGTTCATGTTTGCTGATATAATTCATGTAAAACATCTTATTTTCTGAATTCAAGTTCTATATTTTTGGTTGTATTTGTGCTTTCTTTTTATTTATAGTATTTATTGAAGGTTAAACTGTAAAATATGATGCCTAAATTAAATTTCTTTGTCATAAGGGTTTGATTCCGACATCTTAGGAATCATTCACAATTTGTTTAATATATCTGCTGATATATTAGGATAGAAAATGCCTTTCTCCCTAATGTCGGCGTCGTTCTGTCTTCATGAAGAACACAGTAAATGTTCCTTTAAAGAACGCGGTGGAGTATCACCTGATCTAAATGTCATAGTGCACGCAGCTCAGGTTTTCTCTGTTGATCCCGCCCTGCTCTCCGAGGCCTCCAGATGTGAGTCATCCAGCTGCTGACTCCTGCTGCTCTGCTATCAGATACGAGAAGAGCGATTCATCTTTCTCACATTTCACAGCTTTCTTCTGCCTACCCCCCCCCCCCCCCAAACAAAAAACCCTACACTTTCACAGTTTTCCTGCTCTCGGCCACTTCCTCCCTGTGAGAGACGTTCGACCACTGGACTCTTGTTTGTTGGCTGCGATCGGTGCGAAGCCACTTTTCTCTATTTCTTAGTGAATTTGAGTCGATCCTCCTCCGCGTCTTTTAGAGAAAATCGCTTCGCTGCACAGAAACAGGTTCAGACGCTGCACAGACGAATGTCGGTGCTCTGGTGACTTTAATTTGGCGATGTGCTCCGTGGGTGCCGACACACACGTTTAATCTGGTGTGGAAAATGAGTCTGCAGACTTTGGGGAGACAGTGTGATGGTGCACACACATACTTTTAACACACACACACACACACAGCGGCCATGCATGCCTGCACACGGAGGCAAACACACACACACACAGATGCAGACGCAGACTTGTGAGCAGGGTGTCGTGTATTTATCCTGTAAGTCAGCTGTTTGATCATAATTTGTGATTAATCAGCCATGAGAGCTTTTGAATTAAGTGCAGCTTTTCATGTCGGAGTAATTGCAGCCTAATCCGTCTGGCCTTTCCCAAATGCTTTATAGTTTAGCGGAGCAGATGACACAGAGCAGGGTGGCAGGGGGCAGACGCTGGTCTCTGAGGGTTCCACAGCCGTGAAGTCGCTGGTTTTTTTTTTCTCGTCCCAGTTTGTGTCGAGAGTCCAACGAATTCCTGCTTCACGGATGAATTGTTCGTCTCTAAAGCTTTTTTTTTTTTTATTCCTCGTCTGAGTTCGACTTGTGACAGTTTGTGATTTCTAGTTAATTTGAGGAGGTGAGGAGCCTGAACTCTCCTGCGTCTGTTATTTAACGGCTCAGTTGTGTGGGAAGACGTCGGGGGAACCAGAATATTCAGTTAAGATGCTTGTTATCGGCTCCAGCTCCTCCTGCAACCCTCAGAAGGATCAGCGGTAGAGATGATGGACGGATGGATGTAATATATATATTAATACAAAGTTAAGCTAAACTACATTTTGAACCTTGGGTTCACGAATCCGAGGTTTAAATCAGTTAAACTCGGATCCGCGTGGGGAAAATCTGTAAAAACCACAAACAATGATTCCTGTACCTTCCCGTCGTGTTTCCTTCTCTTGTGTTTACTCTCCATCTTCTTTCTTTCCAAGGCAAATCAATTTGAAACTCACTTACGATATAAAACCACGTCGAGTCCAATCTACTCTCCAGAAATGAGTAAAGCTCCCTTGGGAAATTCACAGTTAAGGCAAATTCATAGTTTGGTGATGGTCCTTGTGACGTAAATGGCGCCGTTCACCCGAGGCTACACGTGGACCTCTGTGTGGACGTCCACGTGCACCAACATCTGTGACCTGACCCGAAATGGAACAGAGGGCATGTACGTGGGACTTGAACGAGTACGTGGACAGTGTGGTCAACCCTTCAGCATCCAGATGTTAACTCAGAGCACGATTTCAGACAAATGTTGGTCAGTGTTTCTTTCTCTGTTGCGTATTGCTGCAGGTTCAATAACACCTGCACACTCACCTGCACTCACACGTTCCTCTGCGTGTCTGAAACATCCTCATGAGCATCACTGCCATTAAAAGGCCTCAAACTGCATCCCACCACGGCCTGGCCCTGGGCACACGGCTCCCTCCCCACAAATGTTTCTCCTACTGCCCCTTTGTTCCGCTCCAGAATGGAGTTGACGCGTGTGAAACCGAACGTGATACCAGGGGCCCGAGAGTTCATTATTCGCCGCTGTTCTCACGGAGCGAGTGAAAAATCACCCCTTTGTGCAGGGGAAGAAAGAGCCTTCCTCTGACCTCATGGCTGCGCAGTGTAATGTCAAAAGGCCCCGAGGTTTGTGCGGTGTAGCCACACCCACTCTGTTGTGGAGCCGCCGTGGAATCTGACCAGGGTTCCCCCGTCCATGAGAGAGACAGAGAGACAGAGGGACAGAGGGACAGAGAGAGGGAGCTGAGGAAGAAGCAGCCTCTTGTAAACAAATGTTTGGATCCCACATGTACACCACACTAATTGGACTTTGGCTCCTCTGAGGATTTCTTTTCCCTTCCAAATCCGAATAGTGCATTTTCTGCATTCTCTGTACACTGTCTCCTTCAGACCACACTCAGTCTCCAATTAGGCTCCTTCTTTTAACGGACATGTTAAAGATTTCCTGCTCGCCACCATCGCTCTGATGCAGCTCTGTGCCGCATCAGACCAGTGGAAATTATAGGTTTCTCCAACTTCGGCTCGGTCTCTCTTCTGCTACAGGCTCTGTTCAGGACCTGGCATTAATTTAACATGCGTCTTGGGTGATCCCATCACGCACGGACATCACAAATAAAGGTGTGAACGCAGCCAAGATGCTTCAGACGTGCAGTGATCCAATCGCTCAGACCACACGGGATGCACGGGGCCACATTCTCTCAGCAGCGTTTATGCACATGGATGCAATCTGAAGTTCTTCGTGATTCGTACGTAAGCTAGCTTCGTCCACAATGTCTGAAATAGAGACAACGTGAAACATCTTAGGTGATTTGGTTTGTCTGGATGACGTCAGGGAAAATAACAAGTCTGAATTATTTTGATTTCTTTTAGTTTCTGGCAGATAAGGCACCAAAAGTGACAAAACGCTGCCAACACCTTGGTGATGTTAGTATGGGGAGAATTATGGAGCTAAATTGCTCGTGGATGAAGATCATTTTAGTATTAAAACACTGTTTTAGTCAGAAAACCTGTGAGTACGGAGGTAACAGGATCAGGTGTGAACATTGTACTTGTCCGATCACCCAAGGAGACGCACGTTGCTTCAGGTATGAACATCAAACCCTTTCCTGCCCCCGGTCTGAACGCTACCAGATGACACCGGCGCCCGCAGGAGCCTGCTGCCTATCAGCTGCTCATTAGAGCTGTGGGTGGTATGTTTATCTGCACATGTCGATAGTTATGAGCTCCAGTTTGGGCTCAATACCATGATTGAGAGGACGTTGGTTTTAGGGTTGGAATTAGGTTTAGGCATTTAGTTGTCATATGTGTGTGTCTGTCTGTGCCATGAATCCAATTATTAAGATCTGTAAATCTTTATTTTGTCACACAAACCAGCCAATGAACCAATTATATAAACCAGCTGAAGATACTGTATAAAAAGATCATTTTGATTTATTGTAGTTCATCAATCTGCCTCAATCATTCATGTATTATATTTTATACTGTTGTATTGTATTTTTTTTTACTGTTGCAAAACAAGACTTGTAGGCTTTGAAAAACAAATATGATTCAGATCCTTTTGCAGCAGATGTAAAATAACATGAAACTTTCCATCTTATATTCTTGTTTTTCAAAGCCGACGTTAATTTAACATCAAGTGGATTTTTTCTTCTTGGTTTTTTTCGCAGTAAAATCCTTTAATTCCCCCCCCCCCCCCCCCCCCCCCCCCCCCACTGATCTCATTTCATCTTCAAACTATGTCTTTATGTCGTCGAGACACTGGAAGTCATTTCTAGAAAAGCAGTGAAAAAACCCATTAAGCGTTTTCCATCTGCTTCAACACAACTGGACTTTGAAGATCTTCCTCACACACAACACAAGCATGTCCTGAAATGAGTTTAGCAGCTGTCGTTAAATCCTGCGTTTTGTTTCCCGTTCTGACTTCAAACCGTGTTGTTCCCCTTGTTTTTAAGACAGTGACTCATTTCTAGAAAAATTCTTGACGCAACAAGACCCTGTCACTTTGCTCGGTAACACGCCACGATGGCTCGAGACCTTCTCCGCTGCAGCTGCTGATACTTCTCCAGCCTCGGGATCACAGGCAGCGATGCAGTTCTCGCTGCAGATGCTGGTAAACTGTGTGATATACGATCGCGTGCTTTAATCACTCATAATCACGACACCGCTCAGCCACTCAGCCGACGCTCTCCTGAGGTCGGTCTTGGACGCGGCTCTGATGTTCCATCCAGCTCCTCCGTCTTTCCGTCGTCTCCCACCTCTCCCAGCTCGCGCCGCCTTGTTAGCCAGGAATGTGGAGACGCCGCGTTTCTGCTAAACGAAACCTTCATGGGAAAACGTTGCTTCTTCTGTGGAGGAAGAACCGTTAATGGATTAAGTGGCTGCAGTTTCCCGCCCGGGGGCCAAGCCTCGATCGTACCCCAGTTTATTCAAGCTGGACCCCCCCCCCCCCCCTCCTCTGACTGCTCGCAGGCTAATAGGAGCGGCTAGCGTAGCTCAGCTTTAGACCCTGGTCCTCTGCCATGAACTTGGCTTTCCTGCCCCTCTTCACCCCATTCATGTCAGCAGGCCCTGGCATTCTTGTTGGGCCTTTTAAGTGTGTTCACTTTGGACGGCGATGAAAGGAGTCGGGGGAACACGGGATCTTAAATCACTTAATGAGGGGAGACAGGCAACGCTTTTGTCCAGCTTGTTCTGGAGCTGCGTCCAGCCAAAGGCCTCTAACGGGCTCTGACACCTCGCTCTGCTGCAGACCCCAGTGTGTGTCTGTGTGTGTGTGTGTGTGTGTGTGTGTGTGTGTGTTGCTGCATCGCCCGCATCCGTACAACTCCTGTTCTACATCTCAGCATTTATTCGCGTTTCCTCACCGGCTCGGCATGCTTATTTGGTCTCAGCATATTTTGTGTGTGCGGGCAGCGGGGAGGGATATTTGTGTGTGTGGTGAGGGTTAAGTGGGAGGCAGAGAGAGGCTGCGCGATGCGCGAGGCAGCGGTGACGAGGACAGGGCTGCTCCCTGCGGGTGTTTGGCCTTGGCCTACACTTAGCGTGTGCTGACGGAGCCGGAGCATGAAGGGAAAACCCAGAGAGAGAAATAAATAAACAAGTGGCAGCGGCAGAGTTTCCCGTTTGTGTTTGGTCGTTACGCCGGCCTTGCACTTTCTAACTCTGCTGACCTAATGAGCAACACACAGTTCTCGTTTCGACTCACATGGCATCTGTAGTAACATACTCTCGCTGCATACTGTAATCCCCCCCCCATTAATAATGGATTTCCTTTATTTATTTTGCAGACCATGTTCTTTGCCAAGTGGAAAATACCATCTCTAATACCCCTACGTTATTTCAAGGAGGTTTACGTGATTCATAGTTGGACTTAGAGCTCGTCTTTGGTTTTTCTCGCCCAGTTCGGGGGTTTGTGTTTGATTATGGTTTTGATTCATGATGGTCGAACTCCACCAGAGACGTTTTTTCACACGTGAACTCTGGAGACGAGGCGGTCAGGACTTTCTCTGGAGCAGCAGGAGAGTCTGTGGTCAGACGTGTGTAAACTATAAACACGTGTAAATGCCACGGTGAGGATTACGTGCTTGTGTTTACAGTAAACCGGCTTCGGCCTGTATCACCCAACGCTCTGGGATCTCCTCATCTTTGTGGTTTTTCTCCTCCTTTGTCATCATAATGTCTGAAAGAAGGAGCACGAGCTTGTCTTTAGTTTTGATTCATGGTCAGAAACCAGATAACATTCAATTAATTTACATTTTTATTTATTTAGTGCCACAACATACATTATCTCAAGGCACTTTACATAGTAAGGTCTAGACTTTGCCTGATAAGATTGAGGCTTGGGGTCAGTTTTAAAAGCTGAGGCCTCCACGCTGTGACGTCACAGACCAGGAAACTCCCCCCCACCTCCCCCAAGCCCCTCGCTCTCTCTCTCTCACCTCCTCGAACAACCGCTGCTCCTCGCTCCTCCAGCCGCCTGATGAGCTCCTCTGCCTCCTCCACCGCCGCTCAAGCTCCTCCACCTCACTCCACAACTCACTCACTCCATTTTCACTTGTGCGCTGCTCTTAACACTCTCCCACGTTCTTCTCCCGCTCCTCCTTCCTCCCCCCGTTTTCCTGTGACATTTCTCCTCAAGGTGCGTATTAGAGCCGGGACTGTTTGGCTTTGACACTTGGTCCTGCTCTCTCTCTCTCTCTCTCTTTCCCTCCCTCTCACTCACTCACTCATTGTCTCTTGCCATCTACCACCATCTCCCTCGTCTCTGTCTTTTTGCACATGCTGCACACACACTCACATTTCACACATGCCCGCACCCACACTGACGAGCTGGCAGCCTTGTGTTGGGTTACAGGACACCCTTCAGTGGCTCTCCTCTGTCCGCCGTGTGCAAATGAGTTTGGAGAACTCGTCTTCATTAGAACCGGAGCTTTTTTTCCGGAGGCCGGTGTTTTCGGGGCCCTGGCTCCAAACCAGCCCCGGGATGAACTATTAACATATCAGCTGTAAACAGTTGTTTTTCTGCAGGAGCGGCTGTGCATGTGTGTATCATTGGTGTGTGTGTGTGTGTCTGTGTGTGTGTGTGTGTTGATGCTGCTCTCTAAAAAAGCCAAGATTTATACACCGTTCTCAATTTAGCGTCACTGCAGCCGTTTCTGGGCTGTTAGACCTCACTGTTCCTTTCAGCTGGCTCGAGTCCGCTTCCTTTCACAGTCGTCCAAAACAAGAAGAATGCCATGAAGTTCCCATGGTAAATCACACTCACATTTACATTTCAGGCCTCATCCAGAATGCAATGAATACCACGGGAGAGGCTGTATTCACAACCACAGCAGCTGCATCAAAACAAAAAAAAACATAACTTTCTGCACTGGTGTTGCCATCGGTAAGAGTGAAAGGGTTTTTAAAACACAGCTCATTTTACAGCAGTTTATTCTCCTTTTCGCGGCTCGGATTTACAACTTGGTGAAGTTGTGCATGAAAACAGAAAACCTGCTCGTATAAAAGCTCCTGATAAAAGGTTTTATTCAACGTATTCGCCTTTAGTTCTGGAATCGGTCATTTTTCAGGCTTTTTCTTGTGCAATATTTGTGATGTAAATAGTAGAAGTGCCTAAATTTAAAGTTATCAAACCAGATCGGACAAGTATTAGTTCAGTTGAGAGATTAGTCATCAGCAAATATAGGAAAAACAAATAGATAGGGATGAAAAGTAAATATTAATATGTAGAGTCTAATTTTATCCAAGCTACATGAGCCACTGGGTTTTCTACCAAAACGTAAACTTACTTGAGTTAAATGTCTTGCAACAAAACTTGAGTGAGGTGCAACCTTATGCAGACAATGAAACATTATTTATTTATATTGTCGCATCTTATTCTGCATGAAATATTGTCATTGAAATAAATGAAGAAGCTGTTTTGGAACGTTGCTCTATTTTGTTAAAAGTTGTGGAAACATGGGCCAATAGGTGATTATCTGAAATTAATGTTATATATACAACACCATGCAAAAGCCAATGGTGTTAAATTAAAGACATTTCAACGTTTAGGTTAAAATCAGGGTCTATTTATTTAAAAACTTTATTTAGACTCATACTTGACATAGAAATGTTATGTCAAAGTATTCTTGTACTGTGAAGTTTGTGTAACTCGTGATTTACATTAGATTTTTAAACATTGACATCATTGTCAGAATCATATATTTCTCCTAATTTGGTTTCAGACCAGAACACATTTACGGTATAGAATGTATTTACAATAAATTAAAGCTTTAAACCAAATACATGTTCAACTTAATAGCAGAATTGTTATTGTCTGCTGTTGCCAACTCTTTTCTGATGCTAAGATTTCATTTCAACATCTTGTATTTCTGTGGCCATTATGAATAATGACTCGTCTTAATAGGGGCCCAGACTTAGAGATATAAAAGTTGTTTAACACAGAAACTCAAGGTTTTTTTTAGTAAACTCTTGTAAACTTTAGTAAAAATGTAGAACAATGTTTTTTATTTTATTCACAGTAAAACGATTCCGATCTTGATGAAAATGCTCGACAACACGTTTCTAAAACATCGCAACACGTTGAAATAAACAAACACAAACACAGATGGAAATCACCGGTGCAGTGTTCACGAGTCCTTCGGGATGTTTACTGCACTAAACGCAAAGTTTGGGTCCAAAAGACAAATACATACCAACCCGACCACAGTTCACCCAAGTGGCTGCCGAGGAACAAATCCTGTTTCCAGAGACTGGGAGTCGTTTGCCAAGCAGCTCTCTGCCTGCGCTGCCACATCTGTGCCCACTCAGAGTTTCCCTGCTGATTTCTCCTCCACAACACATGTAGATATGTTTTCAATCTCTCCAGCTCAAATACAATAAGATCATGATTTTTATCAGTTTTCTCTCCAATCCGTTCAAGCTGGGATTTTCTCCGGCTTTCATACTCGAGGTTTTTGTGAAAACAATCTGCAGTTTTGACTTGGAGGGTCTGAAATGACCGAGTTGGCAGCGGCACTGAGCTCTGCAGCACTTGGGTAAATATGGATCCGTGCTTGTGCGACCAGACTACAAAAAGACATGTGTACTTTGCTTCGCAGCAGCTTTGCAGGCTGTCTGAATGGGCGGCTCGGTGGGACGGGAGACCATGAGAAACCCCCGACATGAAAGCCATCGTCTGCTCACCAAGGAAATTCTGCTGACACCTAATCACAAAAAGAGAGAAGTGAAAAAAAAAAATCTGCCCCGGAGCCCGCGGCAATCTCGGCGGGTTATCTTGAGGGAGCGTGACCTCTGTGACACTGATAGGATTGTACACAAAAGACGGCGCTTTGCTTGTGCTTCGCTGCAACACACGCAACTTCAACAACTTTTTTTTCTTTTCCAGCCAGCTTTCTTTGGAGCGTGTGAAGCAGCGGAGGTGATGGATGTCACGTTTCCCTCTGTCGCTGCTCCACTCGCCTCAATGGACCTTTTTTGAGACTTGAGTGAAATTGATGGGGAAACTAACCCCCGAAAGAAAACAACCTATAGACTCTTTTCTGCTCCTTTCCTCGGCCTCGCAAACCGCACGCCGCCGTATCATAAAAGTCTGTTTCTCTTTACCTCCTGTCGCGGGTCAGAGCGTACGGAGCGGGATGTCGAGGTCGGACTGGGAGTCAACCAGTGAGACCAGTCTCTCTCTTCTTCTCTGTAACACCTCAACGTCCTGTGTGTCTCCTCACCTGACGGGGGTTTCTCTCATGTCAGATCCAAACACGGGATCCTCTTTAACCGCTGCCCTCGAGCAGCTGAAACCTCCTCTCAGCGCAGACAGACACACAACTGTTTGTTTTATTTACTATCTATGGAAAGAGTCTATTTCTGGTCGAGGTGTGAGTCCAGGATGATGAGGTGTTTAAATCAGGGGGATGAGGGCCGACCTTAGGGCTCTGGGACGCCCACTCTGTCTGGACCTGCGAGGGACCGGGCTTAACTTTATCCTGGTCGAGAGAATGAGAAGAGAAGTGAAAGAAGTTGGTACAAATACGTTCTATGAGTTATTCTAGGTGGATTTTTAAATTCTAGGGACATTTACCGTTCTGTAAGATTTGTACGTTGCACTATTGTATTTTATGTTGTAGATTTTGCGTGTTTTTAATGGTGTTGTGACCTAAGGCAAATTTCCGCTGACGTGGACGACGTGTGTTTATTTGGTATCAGCTGTGACCTAAATATTTGCACGTGTGTGTCTGTGCATGTGCGTGTGTGTAACGACTTGTTGCGTGTTGATCACAGCGATCAGATGAGCAGACAAACAGGCGGCAGGAAGCTCCTCATCACACTCGAGCCTCGGTGTGAACAGATGATGTTACTGGAGGTTTATCTGGCAGGTTTTTCCCTCTCGTTGTATTTCATCGTGATATTTTTCTGGCGTTATCCTACAACGTTGCAGGAGATTACCTGGAAGGTATTGTGTACTCGTGTTTCTCTTCTTCCACAACAGATGGTTTCATTCATCTGCGTGCATTTCATCTATTTTTTGCAGCCTGTGCTCGTGCAACTCGGAGGCTGTAGCACTCTCTTGTTGCTGGTTTTACTGTCACAATTTACTACCACCCTGTAGCTGCTGAGCTTGAGATGAGACGTTTGAACATCTCCTTCATGTGTGTACAGGTGGTGTGAATTTACAGCAGCTACAACACAACACACCTACTTGCTCCTTTAAAGCTATTTAAAGTTTCCATTTGTAAGACAGAACTGTGTCAGGTGGAAAACCCAACATGGGCTCCTGTCTCCTCACGTCATCTTGTGCCGCCATGTCAGCAGAGGTCACCCGGTCTTGACCCGCTGACCCCTCTGTTCTTCAGGGGACCACAAAAGCTTCAGACGTTGCTCATATGATCGCTGCTGACAACAGATCCTCCCTCCCGCTCCCTCCCTCCTTCCACCCGTCCTGCAGCCATTGTCTGAATGTCAGCCTGCAAACAAAACGCCTGTTCATACAGCGCCGGAACAAAACACAGCATCCTCCATTCACACTGCGACTGTCAAACACTCCACAAACGCTGCCCTCGCCTCACAAGCCCGGCTGTCTTGTTTCTTTCTCTCTTTCTCCTTCTTTCTTTTATTTTTTTCATTCCGAGGGCAGAGAACTTCTCACCCCAGATCAAAGAGGGTATCATAGCAAACATGGCAGAGATCCCGTCCCTGATACCCACTCTGTGTGTGTGTGTGTGTGTGTGTGTCTGTGTGTGTGTGTGATTTGTGTGTGTGTGATTTGTGCATGCAGGCTATGAAAAAGCCCATTGTGGTCATGCCAGTGTGCCTAATTAGTGTGTACACAACTATGTCAGTTGTCCTGTGATCTCCTCTTGTGTTCTACAGTTTTATGGTGCCCTGTTGTGAGCGGAGTGGGAACACTGAGGGACGTGTGTGTGTGTGTGTGTGTGTGTGTGTGTGTGTGTGTGTGTGTGTGTGTGTGTGTGTGTGTGTGTGTGTGTGTGTGTGTGTGTGTGTGTGTGTGTGTGTGTGTGTGTGTTTGTGTCCTATAAGTGTTATCAGAGACACACATCAGCGTTCCTGTCTGTCTGCTTGCGGTCTCATCTTTGTCTCACCCGCGAGCTCGGCGTCTCGGATGCCTCTTGATTTACGGCGACGAGGCCCCGCGGCTCCGGGATCGGGTGGCGCTGCTGCCCGGTGTGCCAGCCGAGGGCCCGAGGAGCCGACCTCAGCTCGGCTGTTTACTTTATGCCCTTTAATAACTTACGTTTATTGCTTTATCAAGTGCTCGGGGTCGAGTTTCTGAAATGTCTCTCTGGACTCAAGTTACTCAATAGATAATGTTTATATTGCCCAGAAGATTTCACGGGTTTTTAAAATGCATTTCTCGCATATTTTTCCACTTTTCCTCCCAGAAAAGTGTGGTAACAATAATCACAACTGAGTGAACAGTTACTGGAAAACTGGGCGGGGGGGGGGGGAGTTTCAGGAATTAACTTGATCTGTTTTTTGCATGAAGAGGAATTAGTTTTCTTGTTGGTAAAGAGACGTGTTGACAACTGAGCAGAGGAGCGAGGGGCCGAACATGTCCGCAGAGCGCGGTGTGAAGAGAACGTGTGAGCTCCACACATACTGTACATATGTGACTACCACAAAAATAAACAAGAAAGAATTCCTGAACCCTCTGAGTGGTCTTATAAACCCCCGGGTTGTTTGACGACGCTGAACTTAGCCTGAAATCCAAAGACAACCTGCGGGTGTTTGAAGCGACTGAAGGAAGGGGCAGGATTCATTGCCTCCCTAAAAATCTGTTATGTCAATTTATATAATCTCCCAAGTTCCCATGTGCAAAAAAATCAAAATAAGTGTTACATTTAAAAAGCAGAACCTTGAAAAGAAGAACTTTGATAAGAAACAGCACAAACATGCATTTTCAGCACCGAGGGACGCCGGGTACCAACACAGAAAAGAAATGTTTCTTTTCTGAGACTTTCAGGCAGAAACACTTTGATGGGTCCCATTGTGACGCGGCTCGGTGAGTTCAAACTGTTGGAAGATTAACTTTGACTCGATCAAATGTTTTCTGTTCCCCCCTCCCTCTCCTGTTTGCGCAGATGAAAGAGCTGAGTCAATGGGCTTTGTACTGGATGAGGGATAAGACTATTGTCTGGATTCGGCTTTTGTCAAAATGCCCAAGAATTCTCAGTTTACCTTGTCTGACTGTGATTTCGTTGCAGAGTGTTCTTGGAATTTCTTCTAGCGCCTTCTATCAACTGAAGTTTTAAATAACAAAATGTATTTAAATGGCTGCGATAGTTTATTTGCAGATAAAAAAAATCTTCATTTCCATTGCGGTTCCCGGTTGCAACTCATGAATGTTCAGATAAACTGGAGGATTACGTGCTCAAAAAACACCTTAAAGTCAAAGTAGCAATGAAAAATACAACATCCTGCATGTTCCTCTGTATTAACTGTTCCCTTATCTCTCATTACATGTGAAGTACACATAAAAGTACTTCTCTTTCTTTATCCTGTAAATCAAAAACTATGTTTGATGACTTATTGTGCACCCAGGGCCGGGATTAGCTCACCTCCCCCATCGGATGTAGCCGACAGTAACGTTCAGAGCAGTATTATCCTATAGTTGTTTGCATACAGCTGATAAACCAGATTAAATAAAGATGGACGACGTGACTGATCCCTAAAAGTGAAGCAGAAATCATCTTGACTGCCCCCTGGTGGTTGCCTGTAGGTCATAAGCCCAGCCTCCTCCATGTTAGAAGATGGGACACACTAAAACGTCAAAGAAAATGTTATTTTAGTTATTTAACGATAGAAAAACAGGCTGAAACAATATCTACTGCACAGACATGACATCATCTGTCAAGATATATTAGTTATTAATCATTTTTGTACAATGGGAGAACGTGGAAATTGGTTGAGGTCTAAATTCGTGATTGAACCATTATCCTAAGTGCTGACGCTGACAGCTCTGCACCTTCTTTCTTATTCTTGCCTTTTTCTTTCTTTCAGCTCTGTTGCGTCATCATATTTGCGGATCATCTTAATGAATGCAGCGGCCAATCATGTGTAAGGATTTGACTCAAATCCCTCTAATAACCCTGTCACTCTGAAATACGTTGAATAACCACAGATAACGACCATCTGCCTTTTGTTTTACTACGACTGTGAAACGTGACATTTCTGTGACACGTGCGACAGCAGCAAACGAGCAGAGCGAAGTTTACTGTTAACGATTCTGCTTATTTTGACTGATACAAATCTTGTTTATAAAACCTTTAGGCGATAAACTGTAAACACTTTGAGTTGGATTTTCCCTGTCGACGCCCCGCGCTGCCTGAACGAGTGTGGGTGGTGTCGTGGCTGCAGACCAACCTCCAGGCAGATAATCCAGAGGTGTGTTATCAGTCCCTCTGGTATGGCTGTCTGAGTGTGTGTGAGTGTGTGTGAGTGTGTGTCCTGCTTTATCAGCACTGAGATGTAAGAGGGACTGACCTTATCAGGGTGTCGCTGCCTCCTCCCGCATCCCGTCCTCCCCTTCCAACTCCTGAGATCATCAATAGAAACACACCCACCCAAACAAAGCAGATGAGGGGAGCGGGTCAATACATCCGTCACTGATGCTCTTTGAGAGGACAGGATTCCTGCCAGTGTGCGGTGACGTGTCCAGACAGCTGATATTGATAAAACACTTGATGTCAATATGGCAGAAGGAGTGGGATGGTCCCGGTCATTGACCTGTGGTCACTTACAGAGAAGAGCCGCCGTGACAGAGGGGCTAGTTTGCTGTTGCACTCCTGTGGTCCTGCACAGGTCAGTGACGTACTGTAACTGTGGTCAGAGTCAGGGTGAACGGCCACTTTGTTGTCATAGTGATTGTATTTCACATCACGTAGGAACATTTAAGATCAGTTTGTACGTAACATTTTGGCAAAATCTCCTAGAATCAGGCAAAATATGATGTTTTATAGTTTAAGATTTTGTTAAACAGTTATATAGATGCATCTCCCCTTTAAAGAGGCTCATGTTCAGGTTCATAATTAAAATAATTATCATTACTTGCTGTAATGCTCAGTAAAAACATCACTTTGCCTCAGACTGTCCATTGCTGCAGTTCCTCTTTTCAGCCTCTGTCTCAAACACTTGGTTTTTGCTCCTGTCTCTTTAAGACCCCCCCCCTCCTGATAAAGCCCCGTCTTCTGATTGGCCAGCTGGTTCACTCTGTTGTGATTGGTCAACAGCCTCCAGCGTGTGTAGGAAATGTCGGCCTCCGCTCTCTCGCCTTTGCCTGGTTTGTTTAGGGGGCGTGCCAGATTAGCCGCTGGGCGTGCGTTAAGTAAATGTTGGGTATCGTGATGTCAGGAGCCAAATCCTCGAAGGTTTGAGTCGGGTTACTGACGAGGTGTTTCAGGGGCTTCGGGACTGTGGGGTTTTTAACTTTGCAGAACTTTAAGATTCACAAAATGCTATATAACACACTAGAGGAAAGAAACATCGTGTGTCTCCTTTAATATCTCTGGTTGGACGTTGATGATTTATTGCATATTCGCTTTAAACCAAATCCCTGGTGTTGTGGTTGGTTATAGTGAATAATCAAACAAGTTAAACACACAGTAAATACAGTTTGAAGGAGGATTCCTCAGCTAATTATGTCACATTAATTGTACGGACAGAAGTAATGGTGTAAAGTCGTAGCACATGTTGTTAGCGCTGCTGTTCCCCCTTTTGTAAATGTCCCCGCTTTAAAGAAACCGATCAGATCAGCTCTTATTACTCTGCTGGGAATTGTTGTCCGCGGGTTTCCAGCTCGTGTCTTTGATATGAATCTCTGCGCCATTAGAGGAGGATTTTTGAGGTCTAGCTTTCCCTGAGCTGGATGGAGGCGACTGGAGGCGTTTGATTTAAGAGCGTTATTTTCGCCCAACACTTCTCCGGCAGAGGAGAAGGAGCAGGCTTTAATTTACGTCCTTTCTGCGACTGTGCGGTCACAGCCCTCATCTGTTTTAAAGCACGGAGGGGAAGTCATTCTGTAACCCCTGCACACGTGTGACTCGTTAGCTAACATGGCTATTAGCCACAGTTAATTCTTTTCTCTCCGAGGGCCTGCGGAGACAGACACACATAAATATCTCCAGTGGAAAAACCAAAAGCGAGGACACGTGACCCGCGGCCGCGTCCTGACCACCAGCTGACCAGCTCAGCACTTTTTGGGCCGTGACAAAGTCCTTGACATACCTCCTGACCGCCGCAGGGAGAAGAGGGGACGTTCCCAGGTGTCACTTGGTCTTGATCAGCATGAAATTTACGGTGACCTGACCCGGGGGAGGCCATCATGGGGTTTCTGGAATTATCCCAGGTCACCTCCTCCTGGGAGGGACGGCTGGAGGTCAGGGTGAGGGATGCAGATTTATATAGCCGGAGCTACACGCTGCACATGCTCTTTCTCCATTTAGCTAATGGGTCTGCTGTCATAATAGCCATCCTTTCAGGCAGGAAGAGTTACGGCCTCATTGTCTCCCTGCTGAAGTTGTCTCCCTCTTCAGAAGCTCTGAGAGGGAGCCGCAGGTTTGGTGCTCGAGTGTTGGAGCGACCTGATTGCTCGCGGCTTCAATGTCACATCGTGTGGTTTGATTCCTGCCAGAGCTGCTGTGTCCTTGACCGAGACAGCGAAGACACCTTTGGCCTTTTGTTAAAATAACTCATCGCTTATGCTTTTGACTTCAACCGTCACTCGTGGCGTCCGCTTGTTTCGCTGCAATCTGTATCTCAAATTTAGTTCCTATTCAAGCCGAGAAATAAACAACGATTTCATTAGCATTCGGCGACTACAGCTCCCATAAGGCTCCCACAGCGTGCCAGTAGCTAAAGGGCAACACATGCTAGCCCTGTCACGTAGCGTCATGTCATTACATGCCTGCGGCGCGCCCCGGATGTTCTACACAGACAATGTAGTGGAGGTGCATGTGCCAAATGTGAGG
Organism: Hippoglossus hippoglossus; assembly: GCF_009819705.1. Lineage (NCBI taxonomy): Eukaryota > Metazoa > Chordata > Actinopteri > Pleuronectiformes > Pleuronectidae > Hippoglossus > Hippoglossus hippoglossus. The sequence goes on from NC_047162.1 coordinate 18,900,098, forward strand.
AAACTGGTTGTTTTCTAGATCATCAACTTTTGTCGGGGGGGGGGCAGACGCTGTCACATGTCGGCCCATGACGACACGTGATGGTGAGTGGGCTCGCATAAAAAAAATATACAGCACACCCTGGTGTTGTAATCGTAAACTGTGGGTGTGTTTTGCCCCAAAGACCTAAAAAGTGTCAGAAATGCAAAATGGAAAAAAACAAATGATTTAAACTTTCAATTCCTGCTGAAATATTCACAAAAGTAAATTTCTGTGGAAACTTGAAGATGAGTAATCAGCCTTTCGGTGAAGTTAGTGTCACACAAGGAACGATGGAAGATAAAATGTAAAATGTTGGAAATAACAAACACAGTAAAAGATAGAAGATAAGTTTTAAAATTATTATAGACAGTAACAAAATCATGGGACAGAAGCAAAAGCATCTCTCATATATCTCATTCAGATCTTTTTATACTTAATTTTATTTTCATATTTTTTACGTAGATATTTGTAGACGGAACCAGTTAAAGACATATAGATAAATAAGAATTGAATTATATTGATAACTTATTTTTGCGTATGACAATAAAGCCTTTAAATATAGTTTCAAATCTAAATTAAGGTGGAGAATTCAATATTTAGATAAATAATTGCCACAAATTAAATTACGCAAAGTCTCGAACATAAAAGTCAAAACAATATAAGAAACGAAAAATAAGGTAATCCACAAAAGTAAAAATCCCATCGTGCACCATATATTTTGTAATATTCAGTAAAAACAAATCTGTTACAAATTTTGACTCTTGAATATTTGAATAGTATTTGAGATTTGAACGACAGAGTAACCGACTTAAATCCATGAGTGAAAACCGCAGCCCACTGACAGCTCACGAGCTTTATATACACTTAATACACAAGTAACAGGAGAAACATGGCGTCACGCAGCGCAAATGAAGTGTAGCTGGAACGACGTGATAAAAATTCATTATCCTTCGACGCAGGTAAGCACATGTCGGCGCCAAGTGCACATTCAGTCCAACAGTCAACATCTGTGCCACATTCCTCCCTCATTCACACCAGTGTAAAGACAGGCGGCGCGGTTGGACTCCAGCTAACCCCCGAACACTGCGGATTAGCAACGCCACGCTGGCTAACGGCACAATGCAAGAGTGTTGAGAGGAGCTAACACACCGTGCACTGGTTGTGTGTGGAGCAGGTGTGCCGGGAAAATAGTGCAAACACAAGACAACACTCGCACTCGCTGAATTCTCCTGTGCACCTTCAAATTCATCATGGCCTCCTCAGACCGGCGCACACGGGGCAGACGGGTGGTTGTCGATGGACGCCGGCCGTGCGCCAGTGAGCCGCACGGTCATTAGAGGGGAGAGGGCGAGCGGCGGCGAGCAGGAAGTGAGACTGAGGGGGAATAACCAACACCTCCCGGGAGCCATTTGTGTTCGTGGCTCCACGTATCACATTACGAGGAACATAAAATTTTATATTGTCTTAGATGAGATTTTAACTTTGTTTTAGACCAGGTCTCGCCCCAGGATTAATGTTGGCCCCCCCGGACAAGCATCGAGCTGACGCCCCAATGAAAACCTCAACTGAAACGGATGCTAATTAAACGCTCTCGGGCAGCGGGACATCTCAGGTGCAGAGCGATAAAGGATCAGGAGAGCTGGAGTGGATGCAGCTTTTCTGCTGCAATAGCTGTTGAATCTGTCGGCTGCAGGAAGCCGACAGATTCCTGATCCACGTCTTCTCTGTAGGACTCAAGTTTATTGGGGTTTGCTTTAATCAAATGCAGTAATTTCCCACTATTATCCTCTCGTTGAATCGAATTGGGTTTTATTTGGAAAGAACTTGAAACAACGTGTGTTTGTCTGTTTATCAGCGTTTGTCGGTGGAGGAGCCAGAAACACCGGTGGTCCTGTTAATTTCCCGCTTCCTGCAGCTGCTCTTAAAAAATGAGAAGATACAGCAACAACAAAAAAAGAATATGTGAGATGTAGATTTAATTGAACACATCAAACAGCAAATTAACTTTAACGACTAATTTGGTGCTTGCTGCAAATATTGGACGCAGAACTATTTCTTTTATTGAAGAAAGTCTATCTGGAGATTCTCCTATAAACTGATGTGATTAGATACATAATTCCTCCGCGAGCTATAAAAACACACCTTCTGTGACACCGGCTCACAAATGAAGCCGACTGCAGTCAAACTCGCACCATTAACCGATGTTTGTCGTTTTAAAACACCGACTTTCACAGCATTCGTTACAGTGCTAATAGCAAGGCTTTGTAGTTTTCTCCTGAGAACCCCACGGACTCGCCTGACGTCTCCTCCGCAGTTTTAAAGCTGCTAAGATAGAAACGTTTGGAAAGGGTTAGAAGTTTTGGTCTCGTTTTAGTTTGAAAAACTCAGGGGCTGTTTGGAAAGATGACGTTCACACTCACAACCGCTCGCTGAGTCTTTTCGCTCGTAAAGATGTGGCCTCGTTGTATAGGAGACATAAAAAGGCTCATTAAAATGATTATCAAATCATTACTCAGCAAATCCAGACAACATTTACCGTCTTAAAACTTTGGCTTCTTCTGCTGAAACAACTCAATGTAGGAATCATGAAAAGTATTGTCCCGAATCGCAGGTCTCGTCACCAGGAATCTGAAAATTACCAACAACATCCAGCCCTTAAGTAACATATGTCGCTGTGAATTTATTGCTCCAATTTATTTTTTATGCGAGTGTGTGTTTCCGTGTGTGTTCAGGTTTCTGTGTGTGTGTGCACACGGTGTTTATTTAGGCAGTAAATCCCCGGCAGGCAGGGCCGAGTCTGGCAATAGGTCTGTGTGTCAGGACATACTCATTGGTGTTTGGGGAAAGGATTATGAGGGATGAGAGAGCCACATTCACACAAAGCAGGATGAAGGGAAGAATACGGAGGAAGAGCGTCCGCTTATTAACAGCAGGCGCGTCCTCCTGTCTCCTCCTCTCCTTTCTCCTCCTGCACCATTTATCCAAAGTGCCTCACCGTACCATGCGTGGGTTCGTTTTCAGCACCGCCACCGCCACCGCCACCCGGGCGACGGCAGTGCCGTGCTCTTACCGGTGGAGCCCTGCACGACCCTGCACTCCTCGTTAGTCCCCGTTCTCCTGTAAATAATCAGAATAAGGTGGAGCTCCGAGCGGCAGCTGCTCCGGTCACGGTCGCACCACATGTCTTATTGTGTGTTTGGAATGTACACACTGTGTCAGCAGCCTGTGGGACATTGTAACGTTAGATGTTTTACAATGTTTCTGGACAGTAAAGCGATGGTTACAGCTAATATTTTTACAATAACAACAGTAGACAGTGATAGTCATGAGATCACAAAGTGTCTATCTACATGTTCACAGGGTCGTTCCGCTCATTGTTTAGGTTTCACAGCCCACATCTTTGTGAACTCTGGAAAATGTCCAGAACAACATTGCGCCTGCACATTGTCTAGTTTCACGTTCTAAGAACATAGCAGGAGATTCTCCGAGGGAATCACATTTTTGTTCATCATATTAATTCTGGCCGTTATCGTCAAAGGCTCTCGAATCTCGTCATCTTTTAAGGTTAGCATCTTTTTATCGGTATCTTCTACGTCTATGTCTTCTTCCAGTTGTCGTCCGTTGTGCTTTTTAGAAACGTTATCAACACTCGCCCACTTTTCAGGACATTTTCCAGCTTTATTCTTATACAGCCGCACTCAGACAACTATAGCTGTTGAAGAAAGTTGGAGTTAATATTAGACGTGGATTCAACAGGTACAAAGAAAAATGACTCCACATGACACAACACTCATTTAGTTCTATGGCGGCTGTAAATGGACTAAATGTCTGAACGTGTGTGAACTTAAAAAGTAAAAATCTGTAGCATGTGACTAAATAATCTCAGCTCGGCGTCGAACAACAGAAAGAGGGAGACATGCTTTCCGTGTCACTTCCTGCGTTATTGTTTTATTCATCCCATCTTCTCCTCCATCACTCTGTCGCTGGTCCGGCACAGCTCTCCTCCCCCCCCCCCCCCCCCCCACCCCACCCCCCCGAGCTGTCAGGCCCAAATCAGGGGAACAGATGAGAAGCAAATGGGTTTTGTCCGGCACACATGAGGCAGGGAGATACGCTTATCAGGGTGGTGGGCTTTACCCGACGCACCTCCGCTGCCCTGAGCCACAGCTGCCCCCTTCAGCTTCCTCCCCTCGTCCTCCTCCTCCTCCCCTCGTCCTCCTCCTCCTCCCTACCTGCCATTTTATCTGAGGAATGTGGGAATGCATGGAGATCAGAGATGGAGGGAAGAGGGGAAGAGGGATGAAGGGGAAGAGTCTCCGGGTGCTGACAGGCCGGCTCTCCACGCCGACACCTTCTCCAGAGCCCGGGCGGATTAGAGCCGCAGTGAAGGGCCAAGAAGCCCCTCCTCCATGACTGCCAGCCCCCCCCCCCCCCCCCGAGCCCTTCATCATCCCTCAGCAGTCCTCCCTCCTCCTCTGCCCCCAACCAGCCTCTGCTCCTTACTCTTAGGGGTACAGTCGGACTTATCGCAGCTGTCACACTGGCATTCTGGTGATTTTCGGCTGAATGGAAACCGAAGCTGGCACTTAGCGGCTTAAATTAAAAACGCTCCAGCAAATTTGCAGCCCCGTGGGGCGACCAAAAACGGCCAAAATTGGTAAAAAAAAAAACACAAATAGCAATGTGCAAAGTGCCATGATGTGCAGAATTTCCCCTGCTACATTATTTGTGTCTTTAATCATGGTCTCGAAAACACACACATATATTTATAAACTACATATATTTACTGCAATAATGAAATAATCTGTGCTGAACATATCACTGGCACTGCGTCCTCCCCTGTTTCCATTAATGACACCAGACTGGAGGGCGATGTGCAGATGGTGCATCAGAAAGGGAAATGCTAAGAACAACCATCTTCAGGCTTTTGTTCTCTGATCTGAGAACCCGTCGCAGATGAGACAGCTCTGGATCCGTTTTACCTCCTCCTGAAGGTCTTTAACGTCTTTAACGCCGCGCAGTGGGTCTTTGTGACTTCGGATCGATACTGATATCAGAATTCATGCTGCTGAATCATCATGTGCGGTCGTTTACCACCGTCAGAACAACCTTTGGACAGACAGCGACTCTCTGAGCTGAGAAATCCACTCGGGGCCATTTAAAAACTCATCGAGTGTAATATCATCCTATTGTGCAGCGTTCACTGTCAACACCGTCCACTTAGCACGGCCACAGATGCGCATATCGGCTGGCACCGAATCTGTGACGTGTCATTTGTGGGCCGGTCCCGCTGACCGCCGGGCCACCCCGACGCTCTCATCCATTTAGGGCGAGGTACTGAGTGCTTCACTCAGGACGAGAGGCCCAGAGGCAGCGCAGGCGGAGCCCAGGAGTGTTTGTGAGAGGACGCTAGTGAGTGATTGAACGCAGCCTCCTGTGATGTGAGTGGCAGAAACTCAGAACTGTGTCAAATACTCGGTGATGTGCACGATGACTGATTCTGCTGAAAGAAAACCCCCAATTTGAGACGTTCAGTGCGAGTGTGCACGTGGATATCTGAGGGTGCATGTGTGTGTGTGCGCGTTTGTGTGCACACATCCGTGAACTTCACTGCAGTGTTAATGAGAGGTAGAACAGCCTGGAGGTGTGTGTGTGTGTGTGTGTGTGTGTGTGTTTTAACACGTACTGGATGAGCTCTCATCTCCGGTGTCAGATCACCGACGCACACACAGGAAGCAGGGAGCTGAATATTTATTCCAAACAGGGGAAATTCCTCTTTATGAAGACAAATACAGGACGAGACAACGCCGGAAAGAATTTCAAAATTAAAGACCATCCCCGAGATTCATTAGCAGCTGTTAAGAGTCACTAGTTTCCCCGTTGAGATCACACGTGTTGTGATCGTCTGTCTTTCAGTTGAGTCGCGGTTGAGGGCGGATACATGTAGATACCACACATACCACTACAACCGCAAATACATTGTAAACCTACGTGCTGTACACACGTTACTTATATTACTTAGAATAGAATAGAATAGAACTATATACACATGAACAGAGTGTAAAGAAAAGGTGTAATGATATTTGATCTGCGCTACATTTGAGGACAATGAAAGACCTTCTGCCAAACGGGCATTTAATGAATAAAGGATCAATTAATCACCAGGAAACATTAAATAGACAAAGATTTGTCTTAATGACGCCGACAGGGACAGTTTATTCTCAAACATGTGGTAAAACATAAACAGAGTCCTGCAGACGATATACAAAGACACGACAAGACATACTGCTCCGCGCAGAGTAGACTATACATACACTGCCACGTATAAATATGAAATTCTTTAACTGAGTACATTTTCTATGTACTACACACGTATAAACACTTTTAGTGGACACATGTTTGCGCACATAAACCACAGTGAAGTCAATTATCCCTGAGCCCTGGTCTAATATCTCCTGTAATTCTTTTTCCTCCTCCCTCCCTGTCTTTTCCTCCTGAGTGAAATGAAGCCAAGTGAGCACAGCTGGTTTGTGACCCTTCAGTCGAGGCCCCGTCTCCTCCCCAGAACCCCCCCCCCCCCCCCCCCACCCCCCAACAGCCTCGCTGCTTTATTATTCCCTGGTAAATAACAAAACATGATAAAAAACAGATCCACTCTTTACTCATTAACGGATTCTTTATTGGACTTTGTTCCATCCTTCTACCAAGTTTCGTGGAAATCCGTTTTGCGTAATCCTGCTGACGAACAAACGGACCGAGGTGAAGACAGAACCCACAGACACAGATACAGAGGCAGTGCTTTTAAAAACAACCGTAGTCCAGGGAACACACTTTTGTTATTTCTTTTATTAATATTATTTAAATGATGACGGGAGGTGTCACAGATCTCCGTCTGATTGGTGGAAAAGGTCGTGAAGGTCACGCGCTCATGAGCTGTCTGTCACAAACCTGCTTCACATCTGCTGCCGAGCTGAAAGAGCAAAGTAGTTCCCTCCAATTAAGACACACACATCACCGCCAGCACTGACCCCTGAGTGTCCGTCTGTCTGAGCCTTTGTCCGCACACATGTCCCCCGTCTGTCAGTCCGTGCACACGCCGTGAATACATTTTTATTACAGGCTTCGTCGTCGTGTATTTACAATTGTGAAATTTGAGAATGTGAGAATTTTCTTTGGAGTTTGGTGCATAATAAACATAGCAAGTAGAAAAAAGGGGAAGAAGTACAAGGAGAAAGATGACGGCGTGAACACAGTGCAAGAGCAGTACGAGGAAGAAAATAATAAAAGCAAATATATAAAAGTAAAAACTTGTGTAAATATAATATAAGTATATGAAATATGTTACAGATTGTGCAGAAAAAGACGTGCAAGGTTTACAAGTGGCAGATGTGTTGCAGCACATAACGTCTCTGACCTTGCATAAATAAATAACGTAAATAAATGTACTCAGTTTCTGTCCACCTCATGTTTATTAAAGCTCATGTTTAAATAAAGGTTTTTTTCTAAAAAAAAAAGCAAGAGCCTTTAAATTAAGCCTCTTGTTAACTACTTCAAAATAATTATAATCCAGACTTGACTGGATGTTGTCCGTTGAGCCCGAGTGACTCGGGTTTCCCCCTCAGAGATGTCGGTGCTGCAGCCTCTGGCCTCCGGCTCTTGTCACCTGACACCATGTGCACGCCAACAGGCCCCCGGCCGGCGCACACTGCAGGGCCCCGTCGCTGCCCGGTGACAAGTGTGGAGGGACGAGAGCCAGGAGGCAACACAGGAATGCAGCAGACGATTTTCTGTACATGTGTTTGTGTCTCTCATTCCCCGCACGGCTTCAGAATCTGAGAGAACTGCAGTGGTCCGCTTGTTGACGTCAGTTTGCCTCTGGATGAATCCGCGTCTCAACCAGCCTTCACTTCCCTTTTCATATCACGCCAGCTGCCCCGGTGCACATTCTTCCTCAAGTGTCGTAATTAGAATTTATTAAGAGGGAAATGTATTTTGCTGGGCCCTGTTATTTAAATGCATGTGTTGCTGTTGTGTGCGTCAGAAACACCAGATCTTTAAACCTGATGCAAGTTGAACCCGAAAGTAGGTGTTATTTTTAACCGAAATTTGCATCTTTATTAGTTTTTACCAAAATGAGCCGGGGAGCTTCATTAAAAAGTTTTTTTTTTTTGTTCCTGGAGTTCAGAGCCCGTGTCTGTGCCGCCACTTCTGACCCGAGTCTAATCATTTGAGGGATTATGGGGATTTGAGTCTTTACCTGCCGTGAGAAAAGTCGACCTAATCAGTCTGTCTGGCTGTGACGGCCGCAGCCTCAGTCGCGGCGTTGCACCGTCTCATGTCGGGTGAAACCTAACAGGTCCGGACACGTCACGCACACACAACCACAGACACACACAACCACACAGGCAGGCGGGCGGGGACACACTTTGTTGAATGCGTTTGTGTCGCCTCACACACCCACTCAAACACACAGAGCGGTCAGTAAAGCCACCTGTGTGTACTGTGGTCAGGTCGGAGCAGTTTGCTTTACCTGACTGGTGATCGCTCAGGCTGTCGGAGCCGCACACAGCCTTTGTTGAGGAGGATTAGCCGCCTCCAGGGACTCGGGTTTCTCCCCGGGTTCGGCCTCAGCTCGCGCCTAGTGACAGAGGAAAGGTGCGCCGCGTGACCTGCGGGTGTTAAACCGAGACCTCTTCTCCGCGGAGACGACCTTGGCTCTGCCCGTCGGACAGGTCGAGTGTGTGAGGTGACGTCTTCACCCTCAGCGCAGAGCTGGCTTTCCATGACCTCACAGGGGCAACACCAACAGTTATGGTAAAACTCAGATGTGTTCAATTTGTGTTGCAGCAAAAAACACATGGACGGGAAATCTTTACACAGTTAATAACTTCATAAGAATCTTTTTATGTGGAGTGAACGATCTGTCAGTTGGCGTTACTACAGTTTAAGAGATTGATCTGTGAAGGGAGCAAAAGGTAAAACTTTATTTAACTTTCCTTTAATTTTCTAGAAAGAATTAAACCTGTTTCCTTTAAGGATGAACATAGTGTGATACCAACAGGAAAATGATTTAAATATTAATTATAGAATCTACAGAAGTCTTGAGTCAAAGAACAGCAGGTAGGTTAAACATGCAGAATATAAAAAAAAACTGGAAAACGACTTTAAATTGCAAAACTTAAGTGTAAGGAAGCTAAAAATAGATATAGAAATATGAATGTAATTAAAGTAATATATACAGTGTAAGACAGGAAATATAAATGCAGTGTGAATTGAGGATTAGTATCAGCAGCGTTGAAATGTCTTATGGAAATCATCACCATCCTGTAAACTCAACACAATCCCAATAAATGTCTCAGAACTTCGGCTCCACTTTCCCTATAATTAATCACAAAATACTCAGATCGTTCCAATTATTTATTGGGAAATCACAGACCCGTTGGATTAAGATTTGCAGAAAATAGATTTTATAAATCAGCTGGAGGAGGAGATTTTCCGCAGTAAAATAGTCAAACAAAGCTTTGATTTGATCTTTACGACTTCCACACGCTGGTATAATAAATCTGGACGAGTAGATAAAATGGGAAAACTGGATATAACAGAATTAGCTTTGATCCCCCTCTTAGCTCTGCTGAGCGACAATGAAGAGTAATAACAACCAGATAAAATCACATTTAAATCCAGATTTTCATTCTTTCTTTTTCGATCCGAACCAAATTACAAACATTCACATATCCGTCCCCGAAATATGCTTTTTTCCCATCAAGATCAATGAACTATTCTCATGGAAATTGCTAAAAATGTGTTAAAAATAACCTCACAAAGTTAAAGAAAGTGATAAAATATTCGTGGAATCCGTCCGTTTGTTTGTGTCCACGTCAAAATGTGACGGGTTCTGTTATAGCCAAGCTTCAAGTCAGTTTTTAAACAAACATCGTCTCTAACGAAGTTTTAAAAAGTAAAAGTGCATTTTAATCGTTGCTATAAGAGGAGTCAAAGTATTTCGTAACTACTTCTTCTGCAGCCAAGAGGAAGCCATGTTTTTGCCATAACAGGTCAACACCCGGTCTTGTTTGTGTGACAGTTTCCAGCCATGTTTTATAAACAGTGTAATAATAATTAGATTTGATAACACTGACACTTTGACGGCGGCTGTGTGTTGAAAACGGTTTATTTATTTCCTCAGCGAGTTCCGTGGGTCAGTTTGGATTTTATTAAATTCAACTCGCTCTGCAGAATAACGTGAAAAAACGTCCAAATGTTTGCGTCTCTGTGATATAATGTCTCGGCTTTAGCTGCTGAAAGCCGCCCTGTCCATGTAATTGGCCGATGTTCGGAGGGTAAACACTATCTGAGGAGTGTTGAGCCTGTGAAGTGTTGTGTGTGTGTGTGTGTTGTGTGTTCAGGAGTGTGTATGTGCTGACTGACGCTGGTTCAGAGTGATTTTAAACTCTGGCCCTTTTCACCTAAACTGTCTCCATGAGCGCAGCTCGTTTCCCTCAGTGGTCGAACCTCAGCTGGTGAGTTTTATTCACTGAAGCTCCGACAGTCGACAGAAACACTTGTTCAGCACATGTCCCCACAGCCTCAGCTGCTCTGGGCTGTGGCTGCGCTTGTATCTTAGCCTAAAAGGCGTCAGATGCTCCTGACGTCTTGATTTCCAGTGGATTTCATAAAGTTTTTAGTGTAATGTCAGACGTTGAGTCAGTAATTGAGTTTATTTTTTTGTCTCCTGTCTTCCAAAGAACAAAAACTAAAAAAATTACCAGGATCACGAAGGCTCTGGGGATATTGTTACCGTGGTTACAGCTACGTTTTCAAAAATCTGCACTGATCAGAATCCTCCAGTTTAAGCAAACGTAAGAAATATTAAAAGCATTCAACGAAGGTCGACAGGTTTAATGCTGCTCTCAATTGAACTCAGGGCTCATTTGGTTTAACACAGTGGATTTTAAAATAGAAATAGAATAGGGTTGACATTCCTGTTCCAGTTTTAAATAATGCTAAATCATCCATCCATCCTTTTCTTATACTGCTGATCCTCCTGAGTGTTGCAGGGGAGTAGAGCCAGTCCCCTGCTGACATCGGACGAGTGTCCATCCTGGTCGTTTCTCCACCGCGTCCCAGAGCCCCATTAATCATTCAAAGTACAAAAAAAAAACAGTGCGGCATCATAACCTGGCTGTAATGAAACATGATTACCTTTGTTATTGAACCGCTGCCCCTCCCTGGACGAATAACGCTGACATTGATCGAGTCCGGGAGCAGAGCTCTGCTAATTGGTGCAGAGATTGAACCTGCAGCTGTTTTGATCACCGGATGGTTTCTCCCACCGCTAATCTGCTCCACTCCTCCGGGTTCGAAACGCTGAAGGACAGGAAGGATGTGCATTAAGGGCCAAAGTACTCAAAGTCGTAAAAAGTAATGACAGCGTCTAGCGATGATGGCGAGCGGCTTCTGTCCAACCTTGTGCCTACAGTCCATTATTTGAAGACACCATGAGTGGTCGTATCTTTTTACTACGTTCCTAATGGTTATGGATGAAAATCATGGCACACATGATGACGCTGCTCTTTCCACAAGGCGATAATGGCGGTCACATGCCATTTGGGACGGGGGTGAGGGGCTGGTAATAGCGGGGAAAGGGCAGAGAGGGAAGGCGGGAGGCAGAGGATTAGGAGTTGTATTAAAATCATTACGGCTACAGGATTACGATGGCAGCCCGGAGAGCGCGTGGAAGAGGAGTGGGCAGAGGGATGAAGAAAGGAATAGTGTAAAATGAGCAGAGAGGTTAAGATGGCAGGTCCGGCCCTGCTCCGCTCGCTCCGTCTCCCCGGGGGGGAGATGAGGGATGAGAATGCCTGTCGTTCAGTGCGGTGGAGTATATTTATCCAGTCCTCCACCCCCGACACTCCGGAACATGTTTCTGTCCCTGGTTGAGCTCTCGCCCCTTTCCTCTCCTGCCTCTTTTAAATCTTTCACTTTCAATTTTCTTTCTTCTGGTCCCGTCCCAGGAAGGAACTCATTTAATATATGGTCATTTAGAAAACTGCAAAAACTAGCCCCAGAGCCAATTTACACATATATACGACCTGCAAATCTCCTGGGTCACAAATCACTTGTACAGAAACACTATCTCCTCCTTTGGCTCAACAATTAGTCTCTTCATCTGTATTTGTTGGCGTCCATTAGAAACAGTTTTACTCTCTCTGTTAGAGCTCTGCGGCCTTTGCCAAATCCTGATTTCCGTGTTTTTCAGTCCTATTCACAAACAGGCCCGGGTGGTGCTTTAGCGACAGTGAGACGGAGCGGAGGGCTGCAGCAGTCTGAACAGTGGGATCTCCACTCCGATTATAATTACATCAAGTGGTGTGTTAAATGAGGTGGCCCAAGGTTCAGCGGCTGGGCCTAATCGCTGCAGCCTGCTCCCCTCAAATCTCCGGCCCAGGCGGCGGATTCGGTTGCCGTGAAATGCCTAATTTAACCCAGGCGCGCTCTGTACATGTAAAAACACTCAGGGTGGCGTAAATGGAAAGAAAAGGGGAAGTTCCCAACACCGAGCTGGAGGTAGAAAGAGATACACATCTGTCTTGTGTCTCTCTCCCCTCTGTGAGCCGCGGAGGCGAAGAGGCCTCGTCTTCTCAGAGATGGAAATCGGCCGGCGGTGAGGTGATCTCTCAACAACGGCTCTATCTCGCCTTTATGGCCCTCTCCATCATCACATCCACACAGTAAATCCTTCCTCAAACTGACACGCAGCCGCTGACATGTGGTTCCCATCTAGCGATTCCCCCCCTCCCCCCTCCCGACCAGCCCCGGATTCGGCGGAGGCGGCGCTCACCGTGGCGTGGAAGGCGCATGATAGCTGAGCTGGGGTCAGTCGTGAGGTTCAGGGAGAGTCGGACGGGGCTGAATGTGAGCGAGCGTTTTCAAAACACATATACGAGGAGGACGACGTGCACATGATGGGTCTTGGATGTGATGTGGATGTAGTTTATTTAAACCTTTTGGCAGTTCTGAATGCGAGTGGGTTTGTTTTGGTTTGATGCCGATCAGCTGTCAGAAAGCAGCCGGTGATGTTTCTCTTGGCGAGTTCGCCCCCGCCGGTCCGGTCGCTCCGGCCTGGACCAGGTTTCTGCTGCTCTCCGTGGCCTTTCGCTCAGAATTATACGAGCTGCGTTTTGCGAAGTGCACGTGGGCGGTGGGATTTGTACGTGTGCTGTTTTTCTTAATGTTTATTTATCCAGGCAACGCCCTGTTTTAGGCACATTACCACCTACGGTGCTCTAACTGCTGCAAACAGTCGCAACTGTGTTTAAGCATCTGCTTCCTAAGTAGTGAAGTTAAGAGACACATGTTTCTGAGAGATCTGCTTCCATCCTCAAACAAAGGAGCTGAACAGGGTTTCAGTTTGTTCTTACAATATTTCTGCAGGAGCGTCTGAATGGAGCTACTTTCTTTAATAGAAATAGTCCCAATGGAATCGACTGGGGAAATAACATCCTTTGGGTGAAATGACCCTTTTAACAAATCTTAATTTCGTCTCTTGTGACAAAAGTTTTATTCTTTAAACTTAATTATTCATCAGTATTGAAAAGAATAATCCCTCTAGATTTGATAAAGATATTTAACGTCCGTGTAATAAAATCAACGAATGTCCGACTGCAGTCGTTGTAGGAATGTGTTTATTATTCTCACTCATATATTTCCCACTTCGGTCGGGGATTCAAACCAGCAGCCTTTCAGACACCTCCATAAACCTTTAGCTCCCGCGCCCCACTGTGTGTGTGTGTGTGTGTGTGTGTGTGTGTGTGTGTGTGTGTGTGTGTGTGTGTGTGTGTGTGTGTGTGTGTGTGTGTGTGTGTGTGTGTGTGTGTGTGTGTGTGTGTTCACACCCTATATATCCCCATGTGCTTGAATCTTTGCAGCCTCTGAGGTTCATTTATGCTGCAGCAGTGGGAACCCGTTTTATATGCATTGAAATGTGCCCAGTGAAGTCCCAAAAGACGGGTTATTACCTCACGACTGCTCGCCCCGCGCTGCGCCGAAGATGTGAATGAGGAGCGCGGCCTCCACGGGCGCTCACACCGGAATGCTCTGCAGCAGGTGTGAATATGAAATACGGCCCCTTAAGGTGGAACGCTTGAATCCGAGCCCGGGACTTCTAAAGGCGGCCCGTGTGAATCCGAGCCGGGCCTCTCTTAAGGCGGTACGTGCAGATCTGAGAGTGTCCGCTTTGCGGTCTGATGGACGAGACTATGACAGGCACTCTGTGTGGAGGGGACGGGGCCGAGGGGCGGCGTGGGGCCCCCGCGGGGGCAGATTGAGCGGGCCAGGTGGTACGGCTTGGCACTGGCATGCAGAGAACTCGGAGGGCACGTCTATGTTTAGTCCTTACATGATGTTACATGTGCTGTTTTTTCTGGGCCTGCTGCGGGATGTAAAGGAGCCAGAGCTGCACCTCCTAAGTGGATCTCCTCCTGTCGCCCTCAACACACTCTTCAGACTTCTGTTACTGACTGTGGGACAATAGCATTAGTGTGTGTGAGTGTCACACTCTGTCAAACATCACACAGAAATATATCCACTCAGTTCTGAATGTGACAATTACCGGTCAATTCAAACTTCAACCTGCTCGTCTTAATCCCTTAATCCCCGCCCACATAAACACCTCCACTGCAGCCTCGTAAAAAAACGTCTGTGTTGCAGCCGACACAGATGTTTCGGTACATTTAGCGTTTGCGCGGTTTTCCGACAGGAAGCAGCGGCGGAGGGAGCGAGGGGCGGAGCCTGTAGAGCAGCGGGAGGCAGGACATGACGTATAAATTCTGCTCTTATCACCAAAAGCTCTGGAATCTCCTTGTCTTGTTGACGTCTTCGTCTTCTACGTGTACGGCTCCTCTTCTTCCTCCTGATGCATGTTACCCTTTACATTTTTAATATCTATTGCAATCATTTCCACAGAACCAGTGGTCGAGGTCGTCCTCTCACCCGAACCTGTAGCAACAGGCCCACATGCCTTTTTTAAACACCGTCCATTGTGAGCGTCGTAAGAGGCGGTTAGACGAGTGGGTGGGAATAAAGCGCGCTCCTCTCTGATCTCCTGTCACTCAGCGGCTCTGCAGAGCGGCTCCTAAACCTGGAGGGACGATCCTGACGTGTGGATCCTGGTAATTTTAGGCAATTACAGCGATAAATCCACAGGGAAGCGTCGCCGGTTGTTAAAGCCCATTTATTACATGTAGAATTTAAGGAGAACTGGGATGTCCACTTCTTTACGAGTCGCCCGCCAACGCCTTCAGCTGCCTCCGTCCATTACGAGACGCCTCAGGCTCCATGAGAGACGTCCTGTCGTCACCGCCCCTCTCCCTGCTTGTCTGCTCTGTCAGAACGTTTTTTGGTTGCGTCATTTTTCCCTTTGAAATACACAGAAGAGCTCCAACGATTTCTCTACATCTTTCTTGTTTGGTGTCTTATTGTGCTGCTTGGGAGCCATTGATGTTGAAGGCCTGTTGAGACATTGTGTGTGAAAGTGGACCAAACAAATAACTACACACAGACAAACACACACAGACCCACACACACAGACACACACACGCAGACCTCCTACCTCCTCTACAGGACCTGTGGGAGTTTTAAATCAGGGATGTGCTCTCTCTCGCTTCCCTCGCTCACATTTTCTCACATCATTTTGGCTTCTTCTTTCACATTTCTTCCAATAGTCAATCTTTCACTCAGCCACTTATTCCCCCCCACACACTCTCTCTCTCTCTCCCTCTCTCCTTCCAAACCGTGCATGTAATCCTCTCTCACCCTTTCTCTCCCCCCCCCCACTCAGAGCCTTGAACACAACAAATTTCCGAGCCTGAGTTTTGAACATTTCACCATCATCTCCCCACAGAACGCCTATTACTCAACCAAGTGAGCTCCGCCGCACTTTGATGTGTGAGAGACCTCACTGGTGGATAAGTGCTGGCGTTGGTGTGTGTGTGTGTGTCTGTGTGTGTGTGTGTGTGTGTGTGTGTGTGTGTGTGTGTGTGTGTGTGTGTGTGTGTGTGTGTGTGTGTGTGAGTGAGGGCTTTGCTGGCTTGTCATGGGCGGGTGATTGAGTCCAGACGTTGTGGGTTCCTCTCTCCAGCGCCCGTCCCCTCCCTCCTCCTCTGGCTGTGGGTTCAGAGTGTGTTGGCCCCGGGCGGGCGGGGCCACGGCTCCCTGGGGTGCAGTAAAGTGATAGGGCAGCGCAGGGGGCTCGGAGCGCCCCCGGGGAGGCGGGTCGGAGGTGAGAGTCTCGGCCCTGGCGAGCCGGGATCGGGGCCGTGTTAGTCAAACATACCCGAGGTGGGGGCCTCCCCGAAGTGGCTGCTGCTTTGTCTACTTCACATCTGGGTTTGTCTGTGTGGACATTTGTTTATCTGATAAAAATCAATCCATAATGTTAGTTATGGATTTAATTTTCACATTTTCATACACGTCTGAAGCGAAACATGTAGTATGTGTAACAGATTCCACACGTGCAGCAGCAATCCAGAATAATAAACATGAGTGATAGAAACTAATAACCTAAAATATCTAACTGCTAAGATACAAGAAGAAGTTTGTATATTTGCATTTACTGACTTTTATGTGCTCTTGGCTTGGAATAGTTTAGTTTAGTTTAGTTTAACAAAACACTAACACACTAATACACATTCTATGTATTCCTTGCATACAAATATCTGTATTAACATAAACACAGTAAATATATAAGTAGATTGGTAGATTCTAAACCAATCAAATTATTTAACAAATCTATTTTAAATCAAGAAAATACATTTGAGAAACAAACCACAGCAGAAAAGTTTGTAGAAACTTTAGCCCCATCTGTCTTTTAGTAAATAACCCCAAAGAGGAGTGAGGAGGAGGAGGAGCTTAGCAAGAGGAGTCCAGTTCACAGGGAAGAAGCTGGAAGTGTTTCATGGGAAATTGAGTGTTTTTTTCACGGGCTTTTTAAACTTCGCCTTCCATCCCTCAGCAGCTCCTAAGATGGACGGCAGCGAGGTCAGCCCGTCACCTGGGCTCAGACACCGACCAAACACTGGCTCTCAGGCTGAATAATGGGCTGTCGCTGACCCCTGACCCCAGCTCAAGGTCTAGGGTGTCAGATCGATACCGGCCGAGCGCGGCGAGCGGCTCGACTGGCGAGCGGCATCTTGGGATGTGCAGCAGCGCCGCCGTCTGTGTCCTGGAGCGTCCGCACGGAGCTCAATTAAACAGGAATTCATTCAGCACACAGTGTGATCGTCAGCATAGAAACACGAGTAATTAGAAGGTGAAGTGCGGCGTCGTCCATGTTGTGCTGCAGGTGCTGATGGGCCGTGTGTGTTTCTGTTTGGAGCCGTGTGTATACAAACACCTGCATGTACGTATATACACACACACAGGTACGAGCTGCTGTCGCGTTTGTCATAAGTGTCGTCAGAACGTTGTGTAGTTGTTGTTAACCGCGTCATGGCAACACGAACAACCCTGTTTGTCACAGAGGGGGTTTATGAGTCTGACTGTCGCTCCCCCAGGGTTTTACACTGACTGAGTGATGGAGCCCTGCTGTGTGTGTGTGTGTGTGTGTGTGTGTGTGTGTGTGAGTGTGTGTGTGTGTGTGTGTATGTGTGTGTGCGTTGACTGACACTAACCCCACGCTGCTGTTGCTGCTTTGACCCCTGTAACACCAGAATAGAGTCGCCAATAATTAACCTCATCCACATATCACAGGATGCGAATATTCACGTTCAAGTTTCATTCCACTCAAATCAAATCCGACTGCTTGTTGTGTGTTTGTAGAAATACACACGGTGATGTGTGAAGTCTCAGTATTTTGTTATTCAGAGTTTTAATATAATTTTAACAGAGAAGTCAGTAACAGTGAGTCGATATTTATTTGGATATTTGAGATTAGAGGCTAATGTGTAGCTCACCTGGACCTGTAGATGATGTCAGATTGATGGTTTTAATATATTTGTTCACATGACGTCATCATGGTGTAAATGTTAACGTGCAGTTTGCTGCAGAACATGTCTGTGAACCCAGATCCTAGAAAAGTGACTGGACCTTTCTGCTCAGTGTCTAGTTCCCTGAATGCGTCCGTTCTGATCATGAAAGACATCAAACAGAAAGAGAGGGTCAGAGGAAAGGTGGTGTTTAGTTGCATTATGGGAAATCTAGGTCTGACTCATAACAGAGACTAATACTCTTGAGTAACTGCCTTAACTTTCCTCATCAGTTGTAAATGTTGTTCTGGAAAAGTGAAAGAGTTTTTCTAGAGGTCTTTTGTTCGAACAACATTTCAAACGTGTGAAATCAGTCTTTTAACACGAGGAAATCATCATTAATTATTCCTAAATACGCACATCACATGTGGTGCATGCTACAAAGTGAGCCAGCAGACGGATCACAGTGTACATGCAGCTTTTACATAACACACACTGTGTGTTGTTCTCGTGGCACATTGTGCGTCTGCAGCTGCACCGAGGGACGACTCAGTGATTGGCACAGTCAGGACCACCAGGATCCACGAGCAGGCCCCCCCCCACCCGGCTCTGCCCCCCCCCCTCCCACTCTCCAGCCTCATTCTCTTTAGTCCGAGGTGCCTTCTTCCCACAATGTGTTTTCAATCTGAGGCCAATTATTCACCTCCTCTGGTTTTTTGTTCCCAGTAGGAGAAAAAAAAACCAGAAACAGGGAACTGTCTCTGCGTTGCCGGCTCCATTTTTCCCATCTCTGCGCTGTCGACACCCAGTCGCCCCCCCCCCCGGCCGACACACTATATGTTTAAATGCCGTCCCCGTGCATGTGTGTTTGAGACATGCTCGGACAGATGTGTGTATATAATTAGCCAACTAAGTAATAATGGCTTTAACCTCCCAGAGGCGAAAAGCCTTGAATGATGGTACAGGTGGAGAGAGGCTGATCGAAACCCCCCCCCGCCCCCGCCCCAGCCCCCCCGCCCCCCCGCCCCAGCCCGGAGGGCGACGGGATGGACAGACCCCCATCTGGTGACGTCACACCACATGAACCAGGCCTGATATCCCCCCCTTTCTGGCCCCACAAAGAGCTCCCCCTAGAGGCTGTGTTTGGGAACTGCAGAGTTTTAATGGTGTGGGTTTTTTTTTTTTTTTAAGAAGTCATTTCGTACACATCGTTTTTTTGTAGAGCAGCAAATTGGAGGATTTGATATAGAAGCAGCATGAGGTCTGTGGTTTGTGTGTCTCTTGAACTCAGTCAGCGGAGACAGTGTCGCGGTGTGTGTGTGTGTGTGTGTGTGTGTGTGTGTGTGTGTGTGTGTGTGTGTGTGTGTGTGTGTGTGTGTGTGTGTGTGTGTGTGTGTGCATCGTGTGTTTCTTTGAGCTGAAAGCATCTCCTCTTTTCTCTCCTTCTGGAATAAGCCTGGGAAGTTGACCCTCGTCTGACCCAACTGTTCATGAGGAAAACAACAGGAGGTTTTTTCCTCCCTTCTCCTCCCCCTGTTTTTACTTTCTCCTGCGCTCCTGTCTACATTCTTCTCCTTCCAGTGCATTTTCTTCTTCCTCTCTCTTGCTCTTCTTCCCTTTTCCTCCCACCTTCGTCTTTCTTTTGTCTTCTGTTCTTCTACTTTCCTCCTTTCTTCACCCCCCCCCCCTCTCCTGTGCTCTCATCTCTTCTCTTTCTCTATTGTCTTCTACACTTTCTTTTCGTCACTTTTGTTTTCCTCTCGTTTCCTCTCCTCTCGTTTCCTCTCCTCTTCTTCTCTTCAGGTTTCTAATTGCTCCCTTTCTCCCTTTTGCTCCTTTTCTCTTTTCCACTCACTTCTCCCCCTCTTCTCTCCTCTCTTCTTTCCTTTCCTCTGCCTCACAGAACTTTACTGTTGGTTTTCGGTTAGTCTTGAATTTTTGAAGAAGACTTAAACTTAACAAACGAGTGAACGAAGTTGTTAGGTTTAGCTTCTACGAGAGTTTTTCACGAGGAACTTTTCTAGAAGTGTTCTGGGATTAATTATATTTTGTGCTGTATTTTTATATTCAGTATATTTGATGACTTTGATGCCATCTGTGCACACCTGATATGTGGCAGGTGTGTGAGAGGAACTAAAGGTTTCACTCTTTCACATGGACACACGGAGAAAAAAACATTTTAAAACAGTTTAATGTTTCCAGTAACTTTCTTCCACAGTTCTTGGAACGAGCTGCGTTATCTGCCAATTAAAGTTCCTTTAGTTAGAGTTCAGTGAGTTGTGTTTATAATCACTTGCTGATTGCCAACGGAAACTTCTCCACTAATGGAATAATTACCGCCACCATGGAGGCTGTGTTTTTGTTTGTTTGTCCGTTATTTAGCAGGATTAGGTTTCAGCGAAAGGTCCATCGAGGTCAATCACTGTTTCCTATTCTCCTCCTCACCCTCCATCCACCACTTTAAACCCACACCCCCGCCCCCTCTCTCTTTGTCCGTTTCCCTCCGTACGTTACCTGCGCCGGGGCCAAACACCAAATGGGCCTAAAGAAAGCAAACAAGTGGGGGGGGGGGGGGGGGGGGGTAACAGATAAGAAGGATTATCCTATAGATGTGTGCTTTGTTAAGAGCTCCAGCGGCTGATTCATCGATAAGCCTCCTCTAACTAGCCGTGAGTAATTCAGCCAATCAGGGATCATTAATCCCCAAGACAAATGGATTTAGATTGTTTTCTTTCTTTATTATTATTTTTTTTTGGATCGTTCTCTCCGCCTCCTGCTATGAAAACCCTGAACCCTCCATCAGCCCTCGCTCCCCCCCCCGCTGCTGCTCCGCACAACGCCAGAAGGAAAACACAACTGTTGAAATTGCCCCGATCAGCCCCGTGAAGGCTAAATGACTCAGTAAATAGCCTATGACAACTAAACCATTTAGAGAAAACAGATGAATAAATCTTGCCGGTAATGAAAAGGAAGAAACCCGCGACGCTGCTGCAGATTACGAGCGCCGCCGAAGGTTTATATCTGGGTAAATGAACGAAGGATGGAGGGGTTCTCACGCTTCGGCCCGGTCCGCACCAGGCGGGGGGGTGGGGATGGATGGATCAGAGGCTCAGTGTAGAGATGGTGGAGATCAGAGTAGAAACCAGCAGGAGAAAGACTTTGGTGAGTCTCAGTTAAAGAGGAGAACAGGAGGCGGCGAGAGCCCAAATGTCATCCACCACATCTTGAGTCGGCCGCTGTGTTTATGGCTCCGTGTCTTATCAATATTTCATTTCTGCCACTCAAAGAGCTCCTCGTGGTCGTCCATCTGGCAAACATCTGGAACATGTGCCGGATCTCACTGTGCATTTTATCGTCTTTTGTAACAAAAAGTGCAGTCGGTGGTTCAGTTGTGTGTCACAGACTCGTGTGTTCAGCCGTGTTTGACCCCATTCACATGTGTGTTCTGTGTATTGACCATCAACAGCCAATAATAATAAATATGCAGGTGCACAGGGATTCATGTTGGGATTCATAAACCAAGGAACATTTTTAGTGATTAATGAACACACACACACACACACACACACACACACACACACACACACACACACATCTGGGGAAATTAGAAGTTCATCCACAAAGTTCCCTCTGGCTGCAGGACGAAATCCAATCAGATTTCAGTTTTGGTAATTTTTTGAAAAAGCGCTTCTTGTTTAATTCTTCCTGCCTGATCTTTATCAAACTTCTTGTTATTTTCATAGTCATTCACATTCCCTCGTTTGTCAGACGCACAGAGGCAACATTTAATCACTTCTCTTGTTCTGTTTTGGTTTTGTTTGGTTTTGAGTTGTCGATCTTTACGATTTTTTGCTCTCCCAGCACAATATACTGGAAGTGAGTTGTGTCTAGTTTGTGTTATTCACAGTTTCAAATGACGTTTCAACTTCTAGAGCAACATCCTGTTAAAGTGATGTCTCAATTTGTCTGGATTATCAGGATAGGATCATTCCATCGCCCCCCACAGGGTCATCGTCACTTTCACAAAGTCCTTTCCCACCTTTCTCCCCCCGGAGGTTTGAGTTAGAAATTCCTCTTAATCCCGACTAATCTCACTCGTTCCTCCCGGGTCAGCTTTGATTGACGGCCGCTGACACTCGCAAGGTTGAAGCTAACATTTAAGGCTTAGTCCAGACACGGGAGGACAAAGCAGCCCGTCCCCACAGCGCTTCTGGGCGAGGACACGATACTGTGCAGGCGCTTGACCCCTGGAAGTCATAATATCGGCCTGCAGCTCCGGAGCTCCGTGCTCCGTCTGCCCGGGGACAAAGTGCTCAGCTGGGACTGGAGCGAGGACAAAAACCTGTTTGAGAAAACAAGAGCTTCGGTTTCTCCTCCTGACCAGACTATAATTAGAGAGGGAAAAAGATTACAATATGGCCGACGATGCCACAACACACTCCGCTATCATGCACACACACACACACACACATCCGCTCATTTGTGGCCCCTGCAAACCCAGTAGGACGGCCACTAATCCGGCAGCACATTTACAATCTGTGCAATGACAACTTGATACCCCCAGCAGGCGAGCACACACCTCTCTTTATGCTGCTCATGCCTCCCGAAGCCCGAACATGTACGTGTCAGCGGCAACAGCTGCGTCTCCGCCCCTCCCTCCCTGTCACACCTGGCCTCAGATCAGCTGACTGCGACTCTGTCTCCTCGGCGAGCAGCAGGAGTAATATCCGATATGTGACCAGCGATGGCCTAACGTCAGTGTAAACCCCCCCCCCCTGTGGTGCAGCGGCGAGTTCACTGCTATCGGATCGTCGTCCCGCTGCATGTCTCAGTCTCTGGCTCTGCCGTCGGCCCCTCAGTGTGTCAGGGAACAGAGCTGGCGTATTGAAGACATCCGCAGGATGACAGTGATACTCGGGGCCATTAGCAGCTACGAAGACACAACCATCCGGCCCTCCAACCCTAATCTGTCTCCGCTAAAAGCCTCAGAAATGCAACCTTATACGGCGCCTTTGGGAATATGTGTTTCCAATCACTGGAACGAATACCTGGCATTTCTCGCTGCTGCTCTTTTTTCGCCCTTTCTCCTGTCCACTCGGTTTACAGTAAACACCAGGCGCAAGATCTGGGGGCCTTTTCGAGTCGATGCTCGAGAGCGGGCTTCACTTTCCCAGACTCGGAGATTCCACGAGGGGCTCCTTCATCAAGCTGTCATATCAGGCTAATGAAAATCTCATTCTGCAGAGGGATCCTCCTAAAGCTGCTAAAGGCACATGCTAACCAGGGGATTAGCCCTGTAACGCTAGGGGACTTTAATTTCAGCACCAGCATAAGTCATCACCGCTGAGCACTAACATTGATATATGGCTTAGGACTGACTAGCGTGTGTGGTAAGAGGTTTGTGCCGCGGCGGGTGTGTTGCAGGGGGTTTCATCGGAGTCCCACGAGAGGCCTGGGATGATTGTGACTGACGTGATGAGACCCTGTAAATAAAACCAGAGGAGCCGCAGCTTGAACGTGTCTTTTAAAGTACGGCCTCAGCTTGCGAGCGCATTAAGTCAATTTTTCTTCTGTTGTGGCTTCGCTGAGATACCCAAGGTTTCGTTGTAGCTCCGTAGCG
Organism: Hippoglossus hippoglossus; assembly: GCF_009819705.1. Classification (NCBI taxonomy): domain Eukaryota; kingdom Metazoa; phylum Chordata; class Actinopteri; order Pleuronectiformes; family Pleuronectidae; genus Hippoglossus; species Hippoglossus hippoglossus. The sequence goes on from NC_047162.1 coordinate 18,923,702, forward strand.
AAGCATCGAGGGCGAAGGACACAAATCAACGTCCGCACACTTAAACAGCTGCTTCTGATGTGCCCCTGAGCAAAGCAGGGCCTCAGGGTGTCTGGGTCTTAAATGTGCACAAGCCACAGAGCATCATGCTGCAGGGAGAGGATGTGTGCACGATTAATAAATCATTAGAAAGGTCATGACAAGTGATCACATGGCTGTTTTCTGTATGAAGCCGTTGTGGGAATTATCTTTGCATCTAAACATCGAGAACCACACGACCGATACCAGATACATGACAAACACCATCTGTGTTCACTGTGGTTTGAGCTGATTCCAGACATGTTAAGCTGAAGTGGCCACATGTTCCTTCTGCGTAACTGAAACACGGGATTGTATGAATATATCTTTCAGAGCTCAGGGCCTGAAAACCTGATTTACAGCTTCGGTGTGTGTTTTTTCATGAAATCGATGAAACGCAGCTCTTGACCCTGAAGCCTAACAACAGAACTGAAGAAGCTTTGTAACATAAAGACATCTTCAATATGTGCAGTTACCTTTGTGCTTAGAAATACCTCGACCTGGAAGACCGACATCACAGACATCTGATAAACACCTTTTTACTCTCACTGATAGAAATGTAGTTTTGCATCACACACATCTTTAAATCCTGAAAATAAGGATTTAAGACTTGAGATTCACTGAGGACATAACTTAAAGACCAAAATATAAAACTTTGAGAGGTAGAATATTTAATTTCAAGGTCTGTACATTGAAGGAAGTTTTGTATGCACCTCCAAACCCATCTTGTTTTCCTGAATACTTTGCGACCTGTTATAATGAACCTGTGGGTTTGTGATGACGGACACGTGCATGTTTAAGAGTTACAGAGTTTATTTATCTCCTTGCATGTCGTCCAACACTTTCGTCTTTGCCTCACTGATTATGGACTTTATGCCAAATGAGCATCTGGAGTCACTGACTGTCATGTCAAGTTTAACCAAATCTGATTCTCTAAACCTCAGATCAGAAAAACATTGATCATTCATTTGTAATATCCTCAAAATACTTCTCTCTGCATATGTCCTAAATTCCTCTTCTCTCTCCTCCTCCTTAAGGTTTTACCGGGGCGACTACCACATCGACGTCTGCATCAACGACTACCTTGACGTCTACTGTCCGCACTACATCGGCCCGGTGGCGGACGAGCGGGCCGAGCGCTACATCCTCTACATGGTGAACTACGACGGCTACAGCTCCTGCGACCACACCGCCAAGGGCTTCAAGCGCTGGGAGTGCAACCGGCCTCTGTCGCCGAACGGGCCGCTCAAGTTCTCCGAGAAGTTTCAGCTCTTCACCCCCTTCTCCTTGGGCTTTGAATTCCGCCCCGGCAGAGAGTACTACTATATCTGTGAGTATCCACTTACCACCCTGGAGTATTTGCAGAATCGATTGTACTTTTTCCCCATAATGTTGTAAATGGCCTCGAAAACTTTGTGATTTATTCCTGATTTATTCAAATGGGAATTGAGCTTTTTATTTAGACTAGTTGTTGAACTTTTCACATTCCTCGCCCCTCAGTATCAGTTCTGAAGCTCAGGTATTATATCAGGATGAGTGCGAGACACCCAGCTCCACCCAGGTCTTACATCAGCGCGTTGGTATCAGCTTCATCTCAGAAACTTGTGAAAACACAGCAGCAGTGTTTGGGTTTTGTTTTGAAAGTCCTTGGAAAGATGGTTGAGCCAAAACATGAGCCTGAGGGAGCAAAACATCTACTGTCGAGGTCTCGTCTGAAGCTCTGTTCTCCTCGCTGCTGACTGGCTGCACTCAGCTTCCTCCTCCTCCTCCTCCTCCTCCTCCTCCTCCTCGTGAGAAGGCTTGGGAAAACAAGCAGCTGGGAAGTCATGTTTTCATAAGTGAAGTCAGTGCCCTGCAGGGGCAGAAGCGAGGGACTAAATGAGATACAGCCAGCTCCACGCTAGATTTGAGGAATTTAGCCGACACTTGTGGTTAGAGGAACTTCAGAAGTTTTACCAGGAACCAATCGTGAGGAGAGAAGGTGCATCGCGAAAATATCAGATCCAGGGAAAAAGATTTGGTCGAAAGCTTTTCAGCCTCCAGACTCGGAGCAGGTGTTTTAGAAAACCTGCTTTAAAATCAAAATTCTTAAAGACATTACATCAGCAACGTGTCTCAATTGCCTCCTCCATGTTAATGGAGCAAAGTCAAAAGTCAAAATACAACGTAAATTTCTTTTCAAATTAGTTTTCTGTCATTGTCGGTAGTTCTTATCACACCGGTTTAAGTTTTATTTAAATTTTAACCATAAGTTTGGTTTGGTTATTTTCAGCAACGTCTAGATCTAAAATAAAGTCGATTTCTTATGATTCTGGGAGTAAATCAATCTCCTTACGTGTCGTCTACATCATCAGAATTGTCCTGATGCAAGTTTAACCGAATCTAAATCTCTTCACTACACGTTTCTGATGGATCTGAAACCAACTGCATGAAGTTAGTGGAAGTTGTGGTTTGCTGTCTGCCAGAGAATAGATGACGTCACCGCCCTTGGACGCCGATAAGAAAAATCATATATTGGCTAAGTCCGCTTCATTTGTTTCCGTTGGCGCCGGTTGATGTGAAACGAAAGGGAAGACGAGTTTCTCTCAGACTTTGATGATGATTGATCGTCTTAAGATAGAGAGAGAGAGAGAGAGAGAGAGAGAGAGAGAGAGAGAGAGGGGTTTATATATTGATAGAGAGAGAGAGAGATAGGGAGGGAGGGATGGAGAGAGAGAGAGAGAGAGAGAGAGAGAGAGAGAAAGAGAGAATGGCAGAGAGTGCGTCCATATGGCTTTGAGCAGTTTCAGACCATATGGACCGATCTCTCGCTGACTCAAATTCATGACTCATCCATCAGATCATTGTTCGGCGAGGACACGTTTTTTCCTCCTGTGAGGAGACGAACTCCGAAACAACAAGAGACACCTCAGGGAACATGCCTCGACCACTCACTCATAGAGATCAACGTGAAACCAGTATTCACTCTCATTGTGTGGAGTTGTGTCGTTGGAAAGAGGAACTGCTTGAGGAAGTGTTTTCTACCAGTGTGTTCCACTGTGAAGAGTTAAACTACAGAAGTATTATGAACTTATATGATAATAGGTGCACTTCATGCAGAAATAGATAAAACACATTCACGGACCTGGAGAATACGACTTTCTCTATAATACTGTGTAGACCTGAAGCAGCTGCAGAGTCCATAATTCTCTCCCTAATAACTGAATGACTGCTCTTACATAACAAAGTAATTGAATCCATTGTTAATAAGAAATGTTTATTAGTGCAGCTGAATGTTCTAACAGGTTTCTGCTGTTTAATCCTTTGCTTTAGTGCGTTCTTAGAATTTCAGGCTCGGTTTTGTTCCTGAAAACATTTTCTATCCCCACGGGCTTGTACTTTCTATTCTCTCTTTCAGAGAACAGGATATTTTAAAATGCAGTTTCCTATAATTTGTACGAGAGTTTGACGGCTTTCCAGAGCTTGAGGTGATCCAGCCATCGTCAGTGACCCTTTAAACGGTTTTCTTTGATTAACTCAAAGTTTATTTCATCCGTTACTCACTCAGACTTTTTCTTGGAAGTCTTGACATGTATATTAATGCAGTAAGAAAATACATAAAGAACACGTTTTCCCCAGATGGATCCTTGTTTTTCTTCCCATCAGCATCGTCCCGATCCAGAACCTCAGCAGAGGAACTCTGTGTTTTATCAGCTGCTGGAATCAGACTCACATTACGTGTTAACAGTGTCTTTCTTTATCAAAGCCAACAATAGCTGATAGTTAATACCTGTGTTGTACAGATAATACGGTTTGGGAATCTGCTAAGTGGTCATGTAAGTGACATAGACGGGAGGTTCACGTCTGCTTGTCTCCGTGAAGACAGGCGCTCCTTTGTCCTCCGTCGTGGTGATTGTCATTTGCCCGAGGCCGGGGGGGGGGGGGAACGGGAGGCGGGGCCACGTCAAATAGATGACACCTGCAGTTGGCTACCGGCCTGTCCGTCTGGCAGACAGACAGACACCCGGGGGAAAGCCTGGTGTCGGATCAGTGTTGCGGCTGGTCTTAGGAGGTCAGAGGTCACCGCCATGACGACGAGGTCTGCGCCGCGAGCTCCTCGTGGCCTCGGAGGGCGGCATGTTTTTCTAATAGAGCCGCGGTGGAGCTGGGGAAGTCTGATCCTAATCTCAGGGGATAGAAATCCAATTTTCAGAGGAGACAGTTGAGAGTCTGGCTCTCCCCGTGTGAGAGGGATGACTGTCTCCCTGCAAAGCCCTCAAACGCTCGGGTCCCGCTCTGTGCAGCCAGTGCAGATTCACATCGGTAATGACATGAACCCCGGCAGCGCAGCACCGGTTTCCCTTTAGCTCCTCGCGGCTGAGGCAAAGACAACGGGCTTTGTTCGCCAAGATAAACTGATCATCGCAAGAAAAACATCAGATCTCACAGTATTAATATGTCCCAGTCTCGCTGATTCACCTAAAGCCGAAAGCCCGGCGTGTTCAGTAACGTGTGGCTGATCAACATCACATGGCTGAACGTGTACAGACTCTGACTCCGAGCGTGTGACCGCGAGGTTTAACATGGCTGTGGTGAGGCGGCGTCCAGATGACCTGAGTGACGCTGCAGTGTAGAGTTGCAGGCTGAGCTGGAGTTACAGTCACGGTGAAGCACGGCTCTGTGTGTTGCTCGAGGACAGAAAACCCAGACTCTGACCTCCGTGGCAGACATGAGAGAGAGAGGAAGAGAGACAGTCTGATAATTGTGTGCGTGCTGGAATCTGTGATGTGTGAGATGAGAGAGGAACAGGGGGGGGGGGATGACGAAGGATGAGAGGAGGGAAATAATAAAGGAAAGATCCTGCAGCAGCTGCAACAAGAACAAACAGGACAAAGTTTGAAACGTGACGAGGCTTCATCCACACGTCGACCTTTTCTTTTTAAAACTCATCTCTGTTGCTGTGTTTACTTTGAGAGTCGGAGAAGTTTTAAAAAACGCTGCTGCTCCTGTTTTTAAAAACGTTAAATGCCGTCTCCTCCTGATTGGCTCAGTCACGACTCGACTGTCACTCTTTCAGTTCCACTTTCCAAGAAAAGAAATCTCTCGTCTTGTTTCTCGTTTGTGGTTTAGAGAAAACCTGCTTCCTGTTTACACCTGCACACACACGTTTCTAAAGTACGAGTGGTCATGTGATCTGCACTTTCAGGTGTGTCAGTAACTGATGCGCAGCTAAAACACGCGTGTGGACGGAGATCGATAAAGTATCAGGATGAAGCCGAACATGCATCTCATGCTGGTGTAGTCACAGATCCCTGATCAGCAGAAGGTATAGAGACATGTACAGAAACAAATATTATATTTAAAATACGTGTTGTCAGCCTCAGAAATAAATCAGAGCAGATAATGACTACGAGACGTCTGCTGATATTTGACTTTGCAATATCCTGCTTTCACCACGATCACTTACCAAAGGAAAACAGGAGCGGCTGTGTTTTATTCCCCTGGAGGCCGAGGTTTCTCCTCCGTGGATTTCAACCTTTTAATGTCGCTTTTTTTAAATCTAGATTAAATGTCAGCTACTGTTACTGCTGCAGCCGGCGTGTTATGTTTGAGGCTTCCATCTTTACTTGGTTGCAAAGAATTAAATTAAGAGTCGTATCATACCTCCTGCGGTTTGCTGTGGTTTTCTCAGCTTGTTTTGTCTTTACAGAGACGTCCTTCATTCGTAAGAACAATAAGAACATGGCCGATAACTGCGATTTCAATATTTATCCATCTCACATATGTAGTCAGTTTAAACTGGGTTCAACGTGAACTTAAAGCTGCACGAATCAGTTCTAAAGCAAAGTAATGAGTCGTAAAATGTTCATTATGCCGGGGAAGGAAAGCGTCGGCGTGCAGGATCAGCTGTCAGCTCCGGTGAGCCGTGCACGTCCTGAAGGTTTTATTGTGAAACTGCAGGAACACACATGGTGTTTAAGGTCAGACGTCTCACACTGCCACTGTTTGTCTAAGGCTGTTTAATGAAGACTGTCAAAGCTCCGTGTCTGACGTGTCCTCAGGGTCCGAGGCAGGTGAGACAGATTCACACGGAAGGTACATCACGTTGTGTTGTGATGAAGTGATGAGATGATGCAGCGGCTCAGAGTCACTGATCAATAACACTGATCAAGTATTGACAGCTCGTCAGCAGTGAAGCTTTGCCTGGTTACATCTTGAATATGACGTTTTACATTCATGTAATACATCTGGCATTTAACCAGGGACGCTTATATTAATAATATGATAATATCAGGACATATAATCGTATAAAATCAACCTAATCTTAATACTTTAGAGTTGAACCTGCTGTCAGCTGGTGTTTTCGGACACGTGCAGATCTTTTCTCTCGACCTCTGGAGCTAATTTCGTTTTTTGGCGACATTTGACATTTTCATAAGAGCATCAATCATGTCGGCAGCCGGGGACGACAGATGTCCATCAAACATGCGTCACATACAAATTCACCTAAGTTTAGTTTCTCTCGTCTCCAGGAAGCAGTTACGTTTTTTAAATAGCTAAAATCTCTGTTGTTGTGGAAACATTTTTTTTCCATCGTACATCCTTGGCTGTTTGTGAATTTGTAGGAAATCCATCTATTGACACGACAGTGTGAATGTGCATTGTTTCTATGGTTACCTGCAGCTTTATATTTCACTCACGGATTAAAAGAACTAATTCTAAATATCAGTTTCTGGATAATTATCTGAATAATAGAGCTACAACGATAAACTGAACATCAGTTTGTTTCTGAACTGTAGAAAGCTGCAGCTCTCCTCTGTTTCATATCGTTATAGATTTAATATTTCTGTGGTTTGGATCATTGCTTTGACAGAATATGTCTTTTACAGACGTCTCCTGGGACTGAAGGGACACCGTTCTGCCTTGTGACAGTTCTATAGATAAATGACTTGTAATATAATCAAGTGTCACCAGGAGATCAGCTCGTAACCAGTAAATCGGTTGGTTGCAGCAGTAACTGGAGCCGTGGACAGTTATTCTTCTGTATTTTCTTTCAAGTAGCTGCTCGTCCACATGCAGGAGTTCACAGGTCGACTTTTTAATGAAGTAGTTAGAGAGAGAGATAAAGATAGAAGAGTTTAGTCCAGTGGAGATCAGACACAGGCCGTGAGTCAGTGAGTTCCAGCCTCTGTGGGGGTGTGAGGTAAGTTACTCGATACCCGCTGACACAGACAGAAGCAGCGTGATTGACACTGTTCCTCCCTCGTTTATTTCCCCCCTCTGCTGGTGGAGTTTTTAAAGATGATTTTTATCTGCGCTCGCAGCCGCACGCCATCTGATAGAGTGCCTTTTGAAATGAGAGACACTGGAAACACTGACATGGTTTACTTTTATCCGGGAATTCACCGCCGGGGCCAGAATCCATCACACGGAGCGTCTGGCTGAGAGGATTGAGGAGTGTGTGTGTGTGTGTGTGTGTGTGTGTGTGTGTGTGTGTGTGTGTGTGTGTGTGTGTGTGGACAAACTGTGGACACGTCCGTGCACAGATGCACATACTCAGGAAACCACAGCCACATACATGCACGTATACCCAACACACGGTCGAGCATATCCAAACACGCATAAGCTTGTTTGTGTGTCTTTGTGTGTGTGTGTGTGTGTGTGTGAGACTCAGCAGGCAGCAGGAGAGGTCAGAGTATCAGTGCACAAGAGGAGAAGAGGTAGAGAAAATCATTTGCAGGATGAAGATAAGACCAGAAGAAACATAAACATTTTCTAAAGTGAAGACAGGAGCAGAGTCGTTGGTCACAGCTGGAGACGTCCTCGTCTCTCATGGTCCCCAGCTCCACTCCTAAACTAATTAGTTCTGTTAGTTCTGCAAAACAATCACAACAACAACTCAAAAAAACAAAAAGGAGATGTTTTTTTAATCTCCGCCTTTAACAATCAGGAAACAGAGGGAATGAGGTTCTGCAGGTGAGCAGAACATCTGCAGAAACGACAGCCTGTGGCCACATTAGACTTCTGAAATATGAGGGTGACATTGAGCGGCTTCATGTCGTAAAACACGGAGCGTAAACGCTTTTACACCGGGACGAGAGGGAAGTGGAGCCGAAGCCCTTCAGACTGTAATTAAAGACGTGAAGTGAGGAGGACCTGTGATGAAGAAACAATCGACCTTGTCAGATTGAACGTTTCTGCCGCTGAGTCTGAGTGAAGGTAGATTTCCGAGTGGAGAGTTCTCCGGTGAAGAGGGAGAAAGTCGAGTGCGACTAGAAAACTCCTCAAAACTGGAGTCAGACTTCGTGTCTTTGGTTCATAAAGTACATTTAAAGCTGTTTTATTTATATTGTTTGTGTTTGAAAATGTGGAAATGAAGTCTTTGCTTTGTTTAAAATCTTAAAGTTTTGCATCCGACAGCAGCAGAGTCATGTTTTCATTGTTTGAGAACAAAGTGGTTCCATTCATTTCACTGTTTAATGACGCAGCCGCAGATTAGATCACGTTCAGGGTTTCGAAATGACAAAGTGTAACGTGTGGCGCTCCCGTTTCTCCACAGCCTCCATCACCGACGACAAGGGGAGGAGGAGCTGCCTTCGACTCAAAGTCTTCGTCAGGCCTCAGAGTGAGTCCCAGGCTCCGTCCACTTGTCCACGCCGTCCTGCACGTGGGGACGTTCCACTAATCTTCACATCTGCTCTTTGTTTCCCACAGACAATTGTGTGAAAAACTCCGGGAGCGTTCAGGAAGGGGTCGACTTCGACGACAACAACCAGAACTCACTAGAACCCAGAGGTGGGTGGGAAGATAATGAGTGTGTGTGTGTGTGTGTGTGTGTGTGTGTGTGTGTGTGTGTGTGTGTGTGTGTGCGTGTGCGTGTGCATGTGTGTGTTCCCATCATTTCTTTTTTTTCATTTCCTTTTGAATTTTCTCTTGTTTTCTTTTCATTACTTCATTATGGACGACTTGTTTGAAGCCGAGTTTAATAATTGAAGAATTAAATTAAAAGCAGAACGACACTTAAAGCTTATAAGCTGCTAAAAATGTCACATGTTGATGAAGATGGTGATGAAGAATAGTTTGTTAAAACAAAAAAACAGGATAAATCTGTGTTTCATTGAGCTGTGGATAAACACTACGGCTGTTAATAAACTATTTATTCTGTGTAAAGTAGATTCTGAGTGGGGTGATTGACAGCTCGTAGCGTCCAATGGGTGCAGGTCGCAGGTGTGGGTGGGCGTGGCTCAAACCAATGGCTGACGTCACAGTGACACATGATTGGACCTGACAGACGCTAACCGGAGTCTCAGCAGTGAACTGAATCTGAGCCGTTATCACTCTATTAAACTAATAATCCTTTCGTCATTAGTTTGTGTAAAAGTTTTTATATTTTCGTACCATTTCACATGTATAAAAACTTGTAATACATAGACCTCAAAAGTTTGTAGTTTACGTGAAACTCCGACTCGACGTCCGGGACATTTTGTCTTCAGTTCTGTGAAGTGGGAGGAGGTGGAGACATCTTCATTCACCGTCTATGACGCATGATTAATATGCAGCTGTGGCCTCGGGGCCGCGGCGGCTGGTTGATTCTCCCGCCTCGTTCTACATGCCGGTGTTTACCTGCGCTCGTTCACACACGTCAGCTGTTCTCTCCGCTAACGCTCGTCTCTTCCTTCCTCAGACGGAATCAGCCACGAGTCGCCGGAGCCGGCCCGGAGGAACGTCAACTCCGCTGGTCGACGCCACACCTCTGTCCTCCTTCTCAGCTCCGCCCTCATACTCCTGGCTGCCATCTTGTCTTTATAGCACCTGGTCTGAGGAATCGCCATCCCCGCCCCCCCCCCCCCCCCCCCCCCCACCCCGCCCCTCTCCAGGAATGGACTGTCCTGATTGGACCACAGGCCGCCCTACCCTCCAACCCCTCTCCCCTGAAGGAGCACTTTTCAAAACAAAAGAAAAAAAGAAATTAAAAATAAAAAAGAAACACTGACGGTCTCTCTCGGAGGAAACGAGAGACGACGGGACTTCGACGCCGAAGCCGTTGTTGTTTTTTTGACTTTTTGGAAAATGCCAACTAGTTCGATTCCTGACTTTGCGGCTCCCGGGTGCGAAGGTGGTCGCACCGGAGCTGAAAGAGTCTCTGACCTGTTCGCCTTGCTGCTGTTCACAGTTTGCAGATATTACACATGTATCTGTGTCCAAGAGAAGCACACGTACACGCTTTTAAACACACACACACACACACACACATCAAAACACAATCAGTTCCCAGTTCACAGCAGGATCAAGAGTTTACAGACGTTTGACATTTTTGTTTTCAGAAACACCCCCCCCCTCCCCCGCCCAACATGTAACATGATTAAATCTCACGTCAAAGCAGAGAGAAGGTTTTAAAGAAGAGGAAACACAATGAGGATGCTGTTGCTAGGAGACTGTTGCCAAGGCGTTTGATGACTTAACCTTCCTCTCAGGTTAAAGAGGAGTGGGGGAGCCTCGTCGAGAGTTAAAAAAAAAAGAATTAAAAAGAAGTTTAAAGAAGCACTCATCTCTTAGTGGTTGTTTAGGGGCGATTTAATGACGGATTAATGTATTTGTTTGTTTTTTCTTTTTTTGATAAGTCACGTAATTCAAGTGTAGCAGCCAACACGGGTGTACAGTAAACTATTTGAACAGAGTGTAGAAGTGGATTTGGGTATTTTGCCAGGCGAAATGTATTTTCCTATTTATTGTGAAGTCCTCGTGCTTTTTTCTGTTTCTGGTTCTAGTCCGTACGTACAAAGTAGAAAGGCAATAAAAAAAAAAAACCACCTAATCCATTACAGTTAGTTCACGTTACACAACGTTCATTTGATACAATCACACGGAAACAGTTTGTGTATCTGCTCCCATCGATTGCTGACGATGGATTTTAATTGTTTTTTATTTTTATTTTTTAACAAAGTCCAGGAAGAAAAAAAGAGCCGTCTGATGTGCATCAGGGTGTAGAAGTTGGTAGAATACTTGTGTTTTTGTCATTAATGAATGTCACAAATGTCGTTTTTACTATTACACTATTGCTTTTGTGAATCACTGTCATAACACAACTGTTGTATATAGAGGCAAATTTCCTACAAAGTTCAGGGATGTGTCCGTGATTAACATGAGGTTTTAAAAGATGATTTTAGTCTTTTGTTTTTTTGAACGGAGGGGGTTTCTCCTCCTCCTCCGGTGGAGCAGCACAAGTCTCCTGTAGCTGAAGATGAGCGGGTTGCAGAGCAGGTGGCGGCGGTGGCGGCGGCGGCGGCGGCGGCGGCGGCGTGTGCGTGTGGGGTTGCGTTCTTTGATGTCATGTAAAGTGGCGTCTGTACAGAAGATACACCAGGGGCAACCTCGCAGCCGGTTATTTCTGGGATGAAAAATCGCCCAGCGGGGGAGAGATGGGCCAGACAGAGCGAGGTGTCCGGTTCTCCCCCCTGGACGGAGTGAAACCGAGACCCGGGACTGGGGGGGGGGGGGAGAGGAGGAGAAACGTGGAGCTGCGTGTTGCTCCTGCTCCGATCGATACTCATGTTCTCCTTCTTCTTCTTCTTCTTCGAGTTTTTCTTTGTTTAAAGACCAGATGCAGCACTGTTACCTTCACACGCACTCACTGCCAAACACACAACCTGCTCGTCTGCAACACAACACAACACAACACAACACACGCAGCTCCCGCTCATGTCACTGTGCAAAGCAGTTTAGGGCCACTTCTGTGAGGAAAGATCTGAGACTGAGATTAAATCGTCATTTTGATATAAAGAGTCTTTTATTAAAGTCATGTCAGTAGAATAAAGTTGAGTTTTACCATAAAAAAGAAACAATATGAGGAGAACAAAGAATATTATGGTGTTATTATAGAGAAAAAAGGAAAAATAATAATTTTAGAAGAGGTCATACATTTAAAACAAAGATAAAAATAATATATGAATAAAGATGTAAAATCTATTTAACAAATATTCATTATTATAAGACTAAAAATTATTTCCTAGACGTGTATTTCTCTCGTCCCAAAAACTAGCGAAACTTCTCGGTGTCAGCGAGATCGAACCTGAACCCTGATGATGTCACTGTGATGTCATCAGGGTCAGACGTTAAAAACAATGTCAACGAGTTTAAAATAAAAATCCCAAATAGTCACAGAAATCTCTGATATTACTGCGTCTCAATAACCTTGTATTATTTCTTATATTCACTCCAGATAAAAAAAAATGTATCTCATATCTCAAATGTGAAATCATTTTAAAAACAGTAAATCTCAGCTGAAAGAGGAAATAACTTCCGGTGATGACGTTAAATTTATGATTATTAAATGAAGCATGTTGAGGGTATGAAGTTTATGTGTTTTCAGCATGTTGATTATTCAGGGAATGATTTTTAATTTGAGGGACAAAAATGTTAAAAACTATTTTCCTCCTGACACCTTTCCGCCTGCGTACATTTCACAATAAAAGTCCACTGTCACTGGAGTCCTTCGCCACAACGTCAAAACCCCGATCAGTTTGTTTTCGTGGATACTGTGTATCCAGCAATTAGCCTGTTGTAACATATACGATTTTAGATACTTCCCCCTTTTTCACACCTCTTTTCAAGGAACGATTTAACTGACACATTAATGTTCTTAGCGAGAAAAAAAAAGTCAACGTTTGATATAATAAATGCTTTAATTCATTTTATATGTCTTTTATATGAAATAGAAAGAAAAAAAATGCAGGATCGTAACGGCGCCCCCCCCTGTGGGCACGTGTGTCAGTGCGAGCGTGGCGCATATCAAACATTCAGCGTGGTCGGGCGGCGATCACGGATCGAAGAGAAGAAAGAACGGAGAATCTCCTTTATTTAAAAAAAGAAAAAGAATCTGCTTTTGTTCATCTTTGACGTCGTCTTCGAGGTGCACGCACGTGACGGCCTCTCGCTTATTTCTCGTCCGGCCGTGAAAACGCTCGATGTGTTTGTCTGTGGATGAAAGAAAAACGTGTTTTCCGCATCAGATATCAAAGTTTTTTTGGAACATGTGCTAGAAGGAGGACGACTCTTCACATGGTTCGAGTTCCACGTAGCCGGAAGCTTCTCTCCATCCCGAGAAGGGACGTGTGCTTTTGTCAGCGTTGGGAAACTTTAGTTGTTTTAGCCACGTGATGTTTTCGCAGCCTAACGACACCTGGACGTGCCGCAGCGCCGCACATTTCTGTTTGACATGGTAGTATTTGTACCTTGTGCCTATACGAGCTCCGTCCTCTGCTGTTACTCATCCAGACTCTTCTGCTGTCTGTTTCCTGCTCAGTCCCTCACTAGACTTTTCTACAAAAAGGCCATTTCTTTGTAAATACACGTGTCGGAGCAGCTATGACTAACAAGATAAGCAAAACAACAAAAATGATTTAATAAATATTTCTTTGTCGTTGTAATCACTGTGTCTGGTGTTGTTTTATTAACGCGGATGTAAATGAGTGACAGTTTGTGAAATGGAAAGAACATGGAGGAGGCGTGACGGCGGCTCGAGCGAGCGCCGCGTGTTTGTCTTGGTTGTCACTCGCTGCATAATCACACAGTCCGGGGGAAGTGGGTGAACAGCTGTTTCTCTATAATCTGGAGGTAATTCGCAGGCTGAAAAAACAAAAACAGAAACAGCTTTGATTAATCTTGCGGGAATGTGCAGCGCTTTCGGGAGCTCTGCCAAGAGAACTTCGTCTCGCACGCTCTCGTGCTCCTCGCCTCCTCTGCTGTCTGCTTCCATTTCTCACTTTCACCTTGTCTGTCTCCTCCCGCTCTTCTTCTGACTTTGCCACCTTCCACCAGGACGTTGCACCCGAAGCATTTAGAACGGCACGCTGTCGGGAAATCTTTCAGAAAAAGGTCAAGAACACGCTGTTCTTTGGTCAGATGTAACTAACAAGCTGTTTTATCGACGGTAATAAAGTGCAGCTGAGGAGCGAAATCCAGGTTTCTGCCTCGGAGGAGTCGTGACCTCCTGGTGGGGAAGGAAATCTTCTTCTATCTCCTCTGGACTCCAGCGGTTTGATGTTGCTCCTCCGCAAAGTTCACTGAGTCCCACAAAAGACACTGAAAATAAAATATCCTTGATTTTATTCCCTTTCAATCGATGAAGCTACAAAACGAGAGTTCTCCAACTTCTGTGATGAAAACCTGACAGTGTCGTTCATTACACCCACACACGCCATGGAGGATTTAAACTCTCTTTAACATTGTGAGATTATTTTACATTTTCACTGACAAGGAATAATTCACAGATCTTGATGAAAGAAATCAGATGGATTCAGGGGGAATGTGTGAAATTTGCTGCAGCTTTATTAAATTTAAGGGACAGTTGAGATATGAGCTCTACAGAGTGAATTCCAGTTTTAAATGATTCTGCACATACACATTCATGACGGGGTGAAAAACTAACTGCAAAGCAACTCAGGAATTAAAACAAATTCCCACGACAGCCTTATTTTGTCTGTTTGAAGAACGTGTCCTTCGGAGCCTCTGGCTGAATCCCTGTCCGCTCAGGGTGAAGTAAACACACATGTCCCTGTTGTGTGTCTCACAAACATCACGCTGCAAAATAAAAATACATCCAAGAAGATTCCAAGAGAAAAGAACAACTGATAAAGAAAAGTGCGTCTAGTTCACAGCGATGTGGAAAATAAACACAATCAGCTGCAAGGACGAATCCACTGGTCACATTAGAACTGGTTGTTTTTCATGTGTATTTGTCACGTTGAAGTATTTTTGCATGAATATTAATAGGTCACTGTGATTTATTTTCTGTTGTCTGACCTGGAGTGTCTGGTTTTCGTTGTATCACGGTTCTCCTCTGGCAGAGTGGGCAGCCTGTGCTTTCATGTGGTGTCAGAATAATCTGAAAAATCACTTTCACACTTGGATCATCATCACTTATCGACTCATTAACATAATTTTACAGCCAGTTCTAAATATAACCTTTAATGTGAACACTTTCAAACTGCATGTTCATCTCTCACAAGCACCCGACATCACTTTTTGGCAGATAAAGACGTTTTTATGATTAACGTGCACATGTTTTAAATTATATACATTTAAGCCTGTAACACCTGATGCTCACTATGTAAATGTTGTAAAGTTAAGATGTTGTTTAAACTCTAAACACATAAATACAACACATGTTGTTCACAGGCTCCGGGTTTTATCCACATTCTGACCTCAGAGCTCATGAACACGACTCCACCACCTAGGACACGGGACTTTCCGAGGAGCACTTGAACGCACCATCATTGGTTGTGGGCGGGGCTTCGCGGTCGGTAACCAGGAAGTGGATGGAAGCAGGAAGTGGAGCTGAAAGTGGAGGGAAGCAGGAAGTGGAGGAAACCGGAAGTCGAGCTGCAGGTGGAGGGAAGTGGAGGAAACCGGAAGTCGAGCTGCAGGTGGAGGGAAACAGGAAGTGGAGGAAACCGGAAGTCGAGCTGCAGGTGGAGGGAAACAGGAAGTGTGGGAGGAAAAAGAGACACAGACAAGTTACTGAGCTAATCGCTAAGAAGCTAAAACTGTGAAGTGTTTGTTTGTTGCTGGAAACAGAGAAAGTGAAATTGTTCCACCTGAAGAAGAGTCGCACGTTTGATCTGCGACGAAACAACAAACAACGTCAATCTTTCATTTCTGTCGAGTTTGATACGAGGGAGGAAATAAAGTCTGTGAAAGCCGAACATGGCGCTAACAGAGAAAGTGAGGATTTATTTGAGCGAGTTGTTTTCTCCTCATCACTACCACCTGACATCAGACGCCTCACCACAGCTCCAGCCGTCGCTTTAAGGTCAGTAAAGTTTATTTAACTGCTTCACATCATGAAAAATACACAATTAAAAACTACATAAAAAATGAATAAAGGTTATAATTCCATTCGAAAAAAAATTAATTGATAGCAACATAACGATTTATATTATACATTGTTATATTGCTTATGCTTTGTGTAACCACAGTACAGACAAATAACACGATGATCTACTTCTTACAATATGAACCTTTGGCCACTAGGGGTCTCTCCATCAAAACAATAACAAAATACTTTAATTGATGATGTCGTGAAGCAGCGTGGGATCATGGGAGTTTTTGTCTTCACCAGCGTTGCAGATGAAAATCTACCTGACGAGACTCAGGACAAAATCATGAACATATTAAAACAGCCACAGGAAAAGAGGATCTGACGAAAATGAAACATCAGTTAACTTGAATAACAAGTGTTTGAAGAAGAGATTCAAATCACAACCTCAGGAGCAAAGATCTGTCTTGTTACGTTTTATAAAGGTCATTATTTAAATCGAGTAATATGAACATTTTCATCTTTATATAATTTTCCAGCATATCATCAAAACCCTGCATCTTTTGAAACGGTCAGGTCCAGTTTACAGAGTTATTTAGGTAATATTGTATTTGCATAATAACCCATCTTTATGAAGGAGTTTCTAACTTCCCTACAGTCACAACCCCCCCCCCCCCCCTTTGGTTTGCTGTCTCCTCCGTGTTGACAGCCGGTGCACGGTGGGAATGTGTAGAACTGGACTTCCCACTGATAACTGCTCTCCTCTTATCTGTGTTTTGGCCCTGATGGATAAAAACAGTCTCTCTCTCTCTCTCTCTCTCTCTCTCTCTCTCTCTCCGCTCGCTGTGTCCTCGTCTGTGTCCTCGTCGGCTGAGATTTTTTTTTTTTTTTCTACTCGAGCGCTGTCATGAAAACAGCATCGAGGAGTAAACGTGCAGTCATGGTTACCCACGTCTCTCTGCGAGGGTTTAATCAGTGTTTTCCGGCACTGAGGGATGTTTTTGTCCGATCCTGGAGGATAAAGGCAGGAACCTGTTGACAGGAGCAGGATTATCTGCAGAGAATCACAGTGTGTCCGCTCTGCTGCTGGAGAGATTAACGTGAGACTCTCACAGATTATCATGAGGGACGTGTTCTTAAAAACTCATCTCTGCACTTTCACTGTGAATCAAAGAAAAGAGACAGTTTTATAACCCTGGGTGGATATTTCTGTTCCTTTTTATAATAAGACCATCGTAATCCTTTCTAAAGTTTGTGGTTTTTTCCTCAGTGGACAGTGACGTGACATCATGGGAGAGTTAAACCACCTGAGAGCGTGCGGAGGAAACCAGCTCCATTATTTCCTTTTAAAACCAGTAAAAGACTAGAAGCTGTTTCCTCTCAGCTCCTCCATCTGCGGCGCGCCTCCCTCCGCAGACGCCTCAGCAGGAGGTGCGAGGTGCGTCACCTTTATTAACGCCGCCGTGAAGAAACCTGCCACCTCCAGAAAACAGGAAGTGGAGTCTGTTGTGTGGTCTGAGAGAGTCTGAGAGAAAGTGGAGACACGGCAGCTGCAGAGAGTTTCTCCCCAAAGATTCACCGTGTGGCCAAAACTATGTGGACACTGTCTGCTTCGCTTTGAGTCTGTTTTTCATGGTCTGGGTTCTTCTGGGGAAATGTTAATCCAACGATACGACACAAATCCATAAAGGATGAATGGAAGAGTTGAATCGACCTGACCTCCAGCACATCCCACACCGTGAAGGTGATCTGGAGCTTATGGAGCCAGATGCTATCACCAAACATCTGCACAACGTCAGGAGCAAAATCCTGTGGACGCCTTAAATAAGCAAAACGAAGTTTGTCTGTTTTTTTACTGTTTAACTGATGTTGGCTGTAATGTTCGGTGTCCACACACTTTTGGCCTCGTGGTTTATTCGCTCGCCAAGCGGCCGACACACGTGTAGAAAACGTGTCGTCACGGCACCTGGCACCTGTGGGTTCTCACCACAGAGAATCAGTTTCTCCTCCTGAACCCAATTACTGTTATTTCTATTCAAACTAGATGAGTAAAACATCTTGGAACCAACCTTTTCTTTTTAGATTAACGATCTTTCTATCTGATCATTTGACCCGGGAGTCAGGAGCAAAGATGAAAGTTAAGGATCATTTCCTTATTTTACCTGAATAGTGAGAACACAAACAAACGTGTGTCAGGATTTTCTTTGCTGTGTCTAATCACTGCAAAGCGAAGAGGGAAGATTTCATTTCACTGACCTGGAGCCACTCCACAGTTTCTGGGGTCAGGAACAGTAAATGCTGAATGAACTGTATTAACACAGTTTTCCAAGTCTTAGCACTCAGAGTCGACTCACTTCCTCACAAAGCTTCTTTACATAACACCTTTTCACATCAACAGCTCCCCTGAGTTTGTCCTTCAGCTTTTCTGACTTCACAGATTTACTTTGAATAGTTGAGTTCATGTGCTGTGGTTCGATGAGGATTCTTCAAACCTTTAACAGAGTTGTCTCTCTTTGTGTTCTGGCTTCCCGAGCCGGGTCGTGTCAGGGAGGATTTAGTATTCGGTGTTTTGCCACTTTGGCATCGGTTGGTGGACGACCCACTCTACCTCCTGTGCCACAGCCACTCAGGAGAATTGTACTAAATGAATTAAACCTGTGGGTTCAACGCTGGCCTCAGCGGACATGTGCCGGGCATCCAGACAGCTTCACCTTTAAGTGAATCTCTGTGAAATCACACGATCTCTGCAGCAGAGGTAACAGGTCACTTCCTGTCTCCGGCTGCTCCCCCTCTCACCTGAATCTGGTGGAGGATCTGCAGAAAACCTCCGGCTGTGTTGTTTATGTTTGAAAAGAAAACTGTGAGTAAAGTCCGGACCTGATCAGACTTTACCTGCAGGTCACGTGTGAAAATGGCTTCAGATTGACTAATTTGAGCCTGTGGCCGTCATGAAAGATAAAGTTTGATCTGGTCCTGTGTTGGATTAAAGCTTTGAGTGACTGATCGGTCTCTCAGGTTGTATTAAATAAAGAATCACAGTTTAAGGGAAACGCAGAAAGTTAAAGGTTTGACACCTTCTCATTCATAATCCTCCATTCCTCTGATTCATTTTCCCGTCGTGTTGATCTTAACAGCGTCTGGTGTTAATTTAATCTCACAGGGAGATCTCCAAACTTTTATTCCACTCATCTTTAATTCCCCTGAAGGCCCCGAGCTGATGGAATCGGTCGTCTGATGAATAGTGTTTGAGGGAGATGAGATGTAATATCAGCAGCCAAAGAATCGCACCGCGTCACCTTCGACCGCGTGGCAGCGCAGCAGCGAACCCGGAGGACGAGCCCATTTCAGAAATCATCGCTAAAAAATCATCTTGGCTGCGTGCGCGTGGTACAGCGGAAAGGCTGTATTACCCAACTCCCCCGTTTTCCCATAATAGAGACCGCACAAAGGCTCGCCGGCCAATTCTCTGCCCTGCTGTTAAAATGAAGCCCTATTCAGTTTTATGTAGGCCATCTGTAAGTCTACTCAAACTAAAAATAAAGACCGAGTGGAATAGAACATATTCATTGCTCCGTGCTCTCGCTGTACAAGGCTCCGAGCTGAATGGGCTCCCTGAAAGGAGAGAGCCAGAGAAAACACAGCGCCGAGCTGTGATTGACTCAAGGCTGCTGAAACGGGCCGGATCTATTATTCAGACAAATACAGGAGTGAACGGTAGAACCCATACCTGAGGGAAAAAAATCAATATTGGCAAAACGGCCCAGTGTGGAGCATCCTGTCTGATAATTAATCTTTTTCTCTCTACAATGGTTCTTTCCATCTTTCCCAGTTTGTGTGGTTTCCTTCTGTGAACAGACGCAGTTATCGGCACAGTTTCCTCAAACACCAATGACGACACCGTTTATTCCTCAAAAAAGAAATAATTGCATCGTTACTAAAACTGATTCTGAAGAAGGAGTTCACCAGTTCATCTTCACAAGGCCTTTTGCTAACTTTAGTAGTTTGATAAAATGTTCAAAGTTTGACTTTATTCTCAACATTTTAACTTTATTCTTAAAAGGGAAAATGGAATATAAATCTTCTTCTTCTCATTTGTTTTAGCTCTAATGCTCCTGCAGAAAAGAGACCATGATTTTGATGTAAGAAAATACTGTGATATTAGTTTTTTTAACGAGAGATAAATAAAGAATTAACACTGGGAAAATATGTAGGAAATATTTAATAAGTATCTTAACCTTCACTGGATCTTGCTCTGATCGGCCTTTGTGAAAACATCCATCAGACCTGAAATATGCAGACCCGGGGCGAGGAAATGACAGAAGAGAACGTCTCTACATGTCTGGAGATGCAGAAGAAATGTGTTTATTCATTTCAACAAATGCAACACATTGATTGAAAGGTGACTCACCCAGAATCAATGGGACACGTTGTCTTCTCAGCTGAACAAGTTCAGCTCGTTATTCACTCACATCATGAACCTGCAGCTTTCACTCCAAACTGCAGTGTTGTTGAAACTGACTTCTCATGAACTCATTAAATAAAATCCCACTTGAAGGCAGCAGCAATAAATGCACCAGGAGATTTATGGACGGAGACGAAACGCAACCACCAAACAAACTGGAGCCCGGTGTTGATTATGTTCTACAACAGGACACGTAGATTTATGATTATATATCATGGACACTTTCCAAAAGCAGCCGCTGAAAGTGGATTTTTAATATTGTGTGCTAATGAAATAAATACGATTCTGCAGATGTTTTATGCTCATGTTCACAGCATCAACTCACGACTTGAATTACTCACAACCCAGTTCGACATGTGAGAGTAGTAGTGAGAGGTACGAGCGTGTTTCAGTAACTGTTACACAACAACATGAAGCCGAACACACACGGGAAAACCACGGAGCTGCAGGCACCACAGAGGCAGGTGTTCTCCCAGCCCGGGGCCTCGGGAGACACACACAACACACAACACACACACACACACACACACACACACACACACACACACACACACACACACACACACACTTACTGTTACTGTTACTGTAATGTAGACACACACTTCACAACAATGTCACTGTATGAGCTCCCAGGAGCCAGCTCAGAGACAGGGCAGCTCAACAACACACACTCACACTCACACACTCTGACACAAACACACACAACCTGTCGCTGCGGAGGTAACCTCCTCCCGGGCAGAGTTAGTGCAAAGTGTTACGAGGTAACTGGAGCAGTTCTGGAAATAAAATCTGGAGCATCCGATCGTAACTTAGGCAAATAATAAAAGTCTTTTTTCTTAAAGACAGTTTAAACTCAGCAGCTTCCGCCCTCAGAGAGAATCGTTGTTCTTGAAGTGGTTCAGTCGCTCGGTGACTGGAAACAAAATAAAAGCGCGAGCAATGAAAAACTGGACATTTAGTTTTTTTAATTTTAGAACATGTCACAAATCATTAGTTTGGAGCTCTTGAAACTGTCCATGTACAAACCTATTGAAGCCATGTCCGTCCAACTGGATACTGTCTGTCTCACAGA
Organism: Hippoglossus hippoglossus; assembly: GCF_009819705.1. Lineage (NCBI taxonomy): Eukaryota > Metazoa > Chordata > Actinopteri > Pleuronectiformes > Pleuronectidae > Hippoglossus > Hippoglossus hippoglossus. Next base: position 18,945,089 of record NC_047162.1, read on the forward strand.
CTGTAAATAAAGATGCCATGATGGTCAAATCACCTGGATCGCCCCCTGGTGGCTGGCTGCAGTATAAGGTCATAAAGCCTGCCTCCTCCATGTTAGCAGATAGGACACCAGCCAAACAAAGAAAATCAAAGTACACATCTAATGTTCTCTAAAATGGTTTCTGGCCTTTTCAGTTATCACACTGATGTTTGTTCATGTGCTCATGTTTCTGATGAAGTTCGGTTCTGATTGGTTATTTGATGATATAGAATCAAGGTGAACCGTCATGATTGACAGCTGAGCGTGACTTCTGATTGGCCGAGTGCATGTACGGGCAGGACGCCACAATCACACCAGCAGTGAGATCCTGGAGAAAGATCCTGGAAACCAACGAGTTGAATCGTCAGTGTCCCAGCAGCTTGTCCCAGCAGCTTGTCCCAGCAGCTTTATAAGGACATTCATGATGGAGAGGTTGACCTATTACTTGTGAACATCAGCTCACATGTTCCTTCTTCTGTGGGAACGTACAAACATACTTGTGTTAAGTCGTCCAGGCTCTCACTCGGCCGGGATGCCTTCTGAATTTCAGCAGATGTTATTGTTAACGGCAGCAGTGGAAGTGAGGAATGACTCTGAGCTGAAGTACCAGCGTCTCTCTGATGCAGACCAGGATATAAACTGTTTGTCGGCCGTGTTTTAAATATTTGGGCGCCTGGTGAAGTGTCTGCAAATGTCAGTGATAAGACCCGGAAGGACCAAGACTCCGACAAAGTACTGACCCGCTCGGCCAAAAGTGCATGAACCCGGTGGTTTTAATCAGCTCTGCACATAATGACTGTTGTTTTATTCCGTGAACAGTTTCAGTTTGTGAATGTGAAGAATCTCGAGGCGAGGGACAAGATTTGGGGGTTGGAATCCCTCCGGTTCTGACCAATCACATTTGAGCAGATTTCGGTTTCCCACAGGTGAACAGTCTGTGTCGAAGGAGAAAGAGACGGAACATGTTGATCAGCGATCGGCTTTTAATTTCATCTCCGCTGTCCCGTCAAACTGCTGCTGCTTTTAAACCAGCAACTACATCACCACAGCCGCAGCTCCACTGTTTGTTCTTCTATTATAGCCTCATTAGCGCTAATGTTTGTTTGGACTAGTACTTAATTTATGTTGCTTTAGTAGAAAGACAAAACACTGAGGGCACTTCAGGGTCTCACGACTCCATAAGGTCGTTCAGGGCTTTCCTTCAGTTTGGGTTTTTTGAGGAGATGTATTGTATATCAAGAAGTCTTGTTGGAATCATAGTCCACGTTCAGCTGCCACCACCATCACGATCCACAATCCAAATTTTGATAGCTTAATCAAAAAGGAAGGTTTTAAGTCGACTCTTGAACGCAGAGAAGGTGTCTGCCTCCTGGACTGAAGGTGGGAGATGATTCTGCAGGAGAGGAGCTTGGGCCGGAATGGCAGCCTGGTGTTTTCAATCCTTCACCTGACTCTCATAAATACTTGTCCAACACCCAGATGTGCTGGAATCTCCAAGTTCTTCCTGTTTTGACTTCTTTACAGTCCGGTTTACTGCCTCACATCGACGCAGCTGCGTTTCTTTCGGTTCAGGAAGCTTCCTCGCTGCACCTCGTACAGCTGCTCACTGTTTACAACGTGATAATCTACGAGACTGAAACTGTCCTGTCAGAACTTCTGTTGGGTAAAAAAAATAACTGAGGACACACCTCATCATCGTGACCTGTATGAAACAGGGTCACATGCATCAGACACTCCAGATGTTGTGGAAAGAGGATCTCGAGATAATTCTTAAAATGAAGTTGTCAAGCTAAATATGCCTCATAGCCTGGGGATTTAAGGGAAGTGAAAAGTCTCGTTATAAATATAAGTATTCAGAGTCTGAGCTATAACGAGAGGTTTAAGTTTAAGAGGAAAGATTGTGAGCATTTTGCCAGACTCGTTATAGTTGGTCCAACACCTTGGTCCAGAATGGTTCCACAATTACTACATGAAGACAATCATGGTCCCCAGAGTAGGACTCCTTATGACCTCCGTGATCCAATGACAACCGTGGGTCAAGATTTACAGTTTTTGCTGGAAAATGTTTAATTAAACAATAAAATGTTTGAGATTAATACATTTACAACTGTATCTGTATTCCTGTTTACATACAATTTGATCATAATCACATTTTTAACCTTTAAATAGACGTACGTACACTCGTTAATATGAACTTGGATCTTGGAACTCCTCGGTGTAGTTAATTAAACATTAATAGATTTTTTTCATGGAGATTTATCAATTGATAAAATCTACAATTTGAGCATTAAGTGGTTGTCGACAACTTCTGCAGAAAATTGTTGGAAATATCAAATAAAACCCCTCAGACGACATGTGGAAGGGGTTGGATTTTCTCAGACATTGTGGCCTCGTACACAAACCCCTTAACGCGCGCCCACACACAGACACACACACACACACACACACACACACACACACAGACACACACACACACACACACACACAAAATGCAACCCACAAAGCCCTGCAGACAGACCGGAGCACGTTCACCCTCAGCTGGTGTTTGGTCTTCGACATTCCTTCTTTTGTGAGCCGCAGTTTGAGTTCCCTCTTCGGACATTTTGACATTCCTTCCTTTTACATGCCTTTTAGCTCTTAATTATCCCGAATGTTTTTTATTGCCGGGGCTAATTAGCATAGCTTTACAGTGAGGTGACACCTGGTTCTGTTTCCCATGTGGCACTAACCGTGCGTGGGGATCAGGACTGTGTACGGTGGCTCGCTGACGCCTGCTCACATGGTTTGATGGATGAATAACCGCGGTCCATTAGTCACGCATGTGCCACTAAGAGGCACCACTCCCAGGGCCAGAGGGGTCGCAGGGAGACAGCCAATTATTACAAATGAAAAATGTAACTGCACTTAAATTATTTTGTTTCAGTCTGAGCATTTGGCCGCTCTGTGTTGTTTCTTTGCGTCACTCCTCCAAACTATTTAATCATAGAATATTTATGCTCATTGGGATTTGTCATCAAACACCACCTGATGTGACTTTTAAGACGGATCCACCATATTAGCGGCTGTGACGTGTTAACTTAACCATACATTGTCCGATCTGCACAAGTTTCATGACAAAATTCAACATAATTGTTTTCATGTCCAGTGCACTTGTGTTGTGGTGATTACATAGTTGCGTTGGCTTTCTTTGCCCGTCAACTGTTTATGAAGACAACACTACCCACTTACTGCAGCTTCATATTGAGGATAATGCAGCACACTGCTCCTGAGACAGGTGCGTGTCGACTCCTGGTAGATAATAAAATACTCCACAAGCGGCTCTCATCACTGGGAGCTTTTGCACTTAAGATTTTGTGTGGTTTGAATGAACTAATTCAGAGTTCATCAGAGTTCCACCCCTTTATTGGCCTTTATTCACAAGGCCAATGAAACATCGTCCTTGCACTTTTTCCAGAAGGTGGAAATCGGTCGACGCTGAGGGGAACAGCCAGGATGGTGTTAACGGTTCAGTAGGGATATAACTTTTCTGACTTAATTGACATGTCTCTGGCTACGAAGAACCTTTTGTTGTTGGATGTTTACCTTCAGAATGCCCCTGAAGATGTACCTAGTAACTCATCATCAACTGTTTCCTCCTAAGATGCAAAGACTTTTCACCACCTCAACCCGAGGAGCAGACGCAGGAGTTGACTCCCCTCATGCTCCTAATTGTGCCCCAAACATCTCCCACACATGTTCTCCTGACCTCCTATCACATCTAACAGGAGCATATCCAACGATTCTAAAACTCCAAATTTGGTCTCAACTGTGTTTCCTGTACACAAATAACATCTAGTTGCTTAAATCTATATACTTTTGAATTCTAATGCATTGACCAAAAAACTCCTAGCATTCCATTGAATGCTATGACTTGGCTTTACATGCCTTTGATGTCACTATTTACCAAAGAAGAACCTTGCATGAATGACAACACTTGTCTTTGAAGCCTTTTTTCTTTGAAGATTTCTGTCTTTCAATACTCCTTTATAGGCTTATGTATAATGCTCCTTGTTGGATGCCACCTGCCAATAAAAGTAACAGAAGAAGAGGCTGTGACTAGATGAGAAAACTGCGTTATAGATACAAATAGTTCACCACTTGCGTCCCTATACAAATAGGCGTTATATCCACAGCCTACCTCTGTGCGATCAAACGATTCCATTGAGAAAACCTTAGAAGAGAGTTTCAGAGAAGCTGAAACAAAGCAATGGAAACAATCACCATGGCGACCCAGTCAGATTTTCAACCTGACATCAAAATGGAGACCATTCGCCCGCTCATTGAGAACTTCTTTACGAGAACCACTCCAGAGGAGTGGGCCCTGTTAAAGTTAGGCAAACCCGACAACATCACAAAGGTTCTGTTGGCAGAGCTTTTTCTTGACATTTTAGCGACTGTTTCAACAGCTCTGCTGAAGACTCAGGAAGATTCTTTTTCAACTATAACTCAGGAGGATGTTCGGAACAGTCTGGGCGACACAATCAAGGCGAGTTTTGCACCTGGCGGCAAATTGGAGTCTGTGAATTTGGCTAATCTCACAGACCTGGTTGTGCAGGAGGTGACGGACACTATCAACTCCAGCCTGAGTAATAGTCCCATCGATGTTCCCCCTGAGGAGGTATTACTGACCCGTGTCACAGACCCTGGCAAACTGCACCAGATGATCTGCATCATCAGCAAAATGTTCAAGGCATTCGCTACCAACATCAAACGCCTTTACGGGGGCAAACTGCGACAACGTCGAAGCAGGATGACTCCCTCACAGGAGCAGAACCCTGCAGAGAGCTTCGTGAGCGAGATCTCCTCATTCTCAACCATTGAGACAACAATAAACTCAATGGGTAGCTCAAGACCCAGCAGCGTCCGCAGTGATGAATGTAAGACTGTCGAGGAAGTCATCGTGGAGGAGGTGACTGACATCACAGAGCCCATTTTTGATGAGATGTTAGACGCTGAGAACATCAAGCAGAATTCGTCTGTGGAGATCATAAATGCTGCAGAGGCAATTACCAAGCCGGCCATTGAGGAAAGCATAAAAATTCTAACAGGTGAAAGTAACAGCTCCAACTCCAAAAAGAAAAAGAGCTCCAAAAAGAGCAGCACAGGAAAAAGGAGGAAGATCAAGAACCTTTTTGCAAAGACGTTTGCCACAGCATGGATTTTCAAAATTTTGACACAAGTCAAGAGATGTTTCAAGAAGAAACCAAAAGTCAAGAGCACGCAGTCGATCGATCAGTTGATGGAGGACATTTACGCTCTGCTCCAGACGGAGATGAGGCTGACGGCTGAAAATGAGACTTGTGTGTTTGAAAAAGTGAACAACATTCCACCTGACAGAGTTCTTCTGTTCACTAAAGAAATCGCTGATCTCCTCTACATGTACGTCACAAATCAGGAAATCGATCCAGATTCAAAAAGCGCTTTGGTTGTTCCTGAGTCAGGTACCAAAATATACTCGGACATACTGAAGAAGGTTTCATATTTCCTGTCCATCATGAGCTGGTTTGTGAACAAGCAGGTCGATAGCCACACCAACAGGGTGATGGCCGCTTGTAGCAGCTCACCAGTAACACCTGAGATCCCAGAGGTCAGTGACGAAGTGAAGAACAAGAAGAACAAGATCAAGAAGAGGAGAGCAAACGAGCTGTCAGACACCCAGAAGAAGATGTATGTCCGTATACTCGTGAACCAGATCGTCACGAAGGCGCACACAAAGACCAAAGTGGCATTGACGAGTGAGAATGTAGTGGAGATAATTGGAAATCTCTTCGACAACACATGGGCTGAGTTGGAAGACACCGACTTGGATCTCACCACGAAAAATATTAAAAAACTTAACGGTGCCATTTTCAAGGACCTATGCAAGAGGTGGGCCTGTCCTGAGCTGCTGCTGGTCGCCATGCGGATGAAGGAGCCCGAGGTGGAGAAATGCATCGCCACCTCTTTGAAACGTCAGCTGTCCAGAGGGGCCATCTACAAGTTCTTCTTCAATTGAGAGAAACATCTCTCTCTCTCTCTCTCTCTCTCTCTCTCTTGAGAGTCTCACGGGCCTCTCTAGCTCTTATGACCACGATATGACGTGTAGGGTAGGGTGGGTTTACTCTGAGTGCTTCAGTTTCCTCTAACATCTATCAACTTGTATTTGAAATACAAATTTAATAAAAAAAACAAAATCTAACTTAGATGTCTGCCTTAAGTTCCTTTTCCGTGTGTTTTTAAGGTCGGTTTTAAGGGTTGTTGGTTTTTTCTTGGAAAAGAAATACATGTATTATCTACCACTAGACCTTGGTCATCGAAGTCTGGTACTGATGGGTCTATATCAGTCTAACTTACAAGGGGCAACAAATACATAAGTATGCATGAAAAATGAAGAAACATTTGGTTTACGTGTCAGATGTCGTCAGATGTCTCCAGCCCAGGGGATCATCTCTGCAAGGTCAAGAAACGTTTGTTCCAAGTGAGTCATTTCTGGAATCAAGGACGAACGACAATAGTTTTCAAGATTACAAATGAAAGAAAACTACTTTGCGGGCGCGTCAGGCCTGATACAAATTTACGTATTCTGGAGTGATTGGAAATGGGCGTGGCAAAACAGCAGGGGCAAGGGGCACATTCAGGATTTTATCATTGTGAGATTTCTCTGTTATTTTCACCAATTTCCCAGGTTATAATTCATGGATCTTGATCAAATTGAATCATGCATGTTTAAGGGTCTGATGTCTATGAGTGTGCGAAATTTGGTGCAGCTTGATTGAATTTAAAAGGGCTGTTGGCGGAGGAATGAGCTTTCTGATTACTTTACTGCTCCTCGGAGGCTGTTTGTCAAAATGCAATGAGACATGTGAACCGTTGTCTCATATATTCTAGGCCTGAGAAGAGTGAAGGAGAACAAAGATCTCTCAGGGTCCTCTCTCTCTCTCTCTCTCTCTCTCTGTCTCTCTCTCTCTCTCTCTCTGTCTCTCTCTCTCTCTCTCTCTCTCTCGCTCTCTCTCTCTCTCTCTCTTGTCTCTTTCTCGTAAATTCCTTACCTCACACTCAGCGAAGTGCCCGCCGATAAAATAAGCACAAGTCAGTGCGTTTTGAAAAGCAGCTAAATGCTGGAAATGACTTTGGCTCGGCCAGAGGTTGAGCGAGGAGGGGAGCGCTGTGCAGATGTGGCTGCGCCTCGATTCTCACAGTGCTGGAATGTTATGGAAACGTTTATTGCCGGTGTTTACTTTCATTCCGTCTAAGAAGGTGGACACATCTCACGTCAAGTCAGAGAATTCTCAGCCGTCCACCGCCGCAGCAAGATGTTCCACCCGGCGCTGTCACACCCCCCGGTTGATTAACCAAACTCACGCGGGGGGAGAGGAAGGGAAGGTTTGTCTTGGCTTCCAATGTGTCGGGGAGAGAATTAGCCGCGTGTTAGAATAACAGCACGTGTCATCGTCCTGCAGTAACGTACAGGCCTGCTCCTCAGGAGGGAAAGTGCTGTCGACCCTCTGGTGCTGTGCAGGAAGGGTCAAAGGTCAAACACTTCCTCAAACCTATACTCCCCCCCCCTGCTGAACTCTGACACCGCCCACTCCAACTAAACTTCAGATTTACAGTGGAGAATATCTGAGGAAGAAATCACGTACTTTTACTTACAAGTTACATAATACATTGATGTAAAGATTGATTTATAATAAAGGTTTGAATGTTTCAAACACATCAATATTATAAAATATATATTTATATCATGAATAGAGATAAAAGGTTTTATTTGCTTTTAAATCAGACGTAGGAAAGAAAAGAAAGAGAGAATGTAGGGATCAAGGAAACAAGAAAGGAGTGAAGGAGACAAGCAAACGAAGAGATAAAGAAGGGATGGATGAAAATGGAGGACAATAACAAATGAGAATAAAAGCACGAGAACAGAAAGAAATGTAAAGAGGAAGTATGGTTTGAAATATAGTGAAACAAGAAAGAAAGGACAGATACAACGTCTAAAAGAAGGATGGAAAGAGGAAGGAAGAAAAGCAAAGGTTGCATCTAAAATAGATATTTACAGTTTTCTATCAACATCTTATTTTAAATCAGGAAACAGTAAATTACTGCAAAAACAAAAATCCCCCTCCCACTAAAAGCATCTGACTGTGGAGCGGCTGCAGCTGGACGGAGGACGGACGGAGGACGTGGAGACGGGTCAAGAGAAAAACGTACAAAAACACAACCAAATATCAGTTTCCACATTTTAACCCGTTTCTTTGTTTTCTCGTGCACTCGGGGGATGAAGTCCACGATCTGTGAAGCCGGTGAAAAGTGAAATGTTGGGTCTGTGTTGGAGGAAGTTGAGCCGTGTGGAGGTGAGTTTTGATTTTCAGTCGTGATATCACAGAAAGTCAAACACTGCTACGTCCTCCGTGCTGTAACCCAGTCCTGGAGAACAAGTGAGCAGATCTATCGTTACCTCGTCCACAGAGGTTGTTTGACGTCAGTCGGCAGGATCACAAAACAACGACTGGACGGATTACCAGGAAACTTGGTGGAAGGAAGCAGGAAAGAACTCTTTCCATTTGGGTGTGGATCCAGATCAGGAGGCGGAGCCAGGATTTTTTTATTCTCACACTCTTTGATATCGGATTTTACAACATTTTCATTGATTTCTCTGTTTCCTTTAAACTCAACCTGACGACACTCTCAGACGCTGGATTCCTCGGAGGTTCAGCTTTTGCATTAATGCCATAATCAATCATCCACAGTCCTTTGGGTCGTCTACGTTGCACCAAGTGGTCTCAGTCCTGTTGTGAGTTGTTGTCTTGTGTAGTGAAGCACTTAACGCCATCTGCTATTCAAGGTGCTTTATATCTTTTTATATATATAAATAAACTAATTTACTTAGTTACGTCCATGTTTGTCTGCACCAGACTTTGATTGACAGCTTTCACACCAAGCTGCACCTGATTCAGGGTCAGTGTGAAAACTCCCCGAGTGCTCAAGAGGAACTTCTTCTTCTCACCAGTCGTCAGCTGCAGGACGGACGAGTAACCAGCACAGTTCTGAGGCGCTGCAGTTTTCCCTCTTGTGACCAGAAACAACTTCTAATGTAAAACAGTATTTTCACCTCTGGTTGTTGGTCTGGATCGCAGGCGTCTCTTCAGCGAGGCGGGCAGGACTTCCAGCCAACAGCATCAGAGGCTCGCCGCCCGATTTGGTGTCAGTCTCAGGTTGCTTTTATCCGGCCACACAGAACAGAGGCAGTGTGTATGAAAGCAGGTCTCCCCTGCGGTATCAAAGATGCTGCTGGCTCTTTGTCAAGACGACGACGTAATGAGATCTTAGCTGTTCAGAGTCGGCCCCTGAGAGTTTCCCTGTGCCAAACGTCCGGGGCCAGCCGCGGGTCAAGCCTCTCCCTGTGATTTATGTTCTTCTTTATCAGACATAATGAGTGTTCTCACAATTAGCTGGAGACACGCTATCAGAGTCCCGCTCCGTGTCAGCGCTGACCCTCGCAGACACAGCTGCCTCTTAACGACGGCCGGGCCGAACCCGGGGGTTTCTGTTTTAATGGCCGGAAATCGCAGCTTCGCCCGCTGCAGCCGCGGCTCGTTACGCAGCCTCACGAGAGCAGCTCTCACCTCGTCACGGCGGAGCGTCGGCTCGGTTTCTCCGCCTGCACCCTGCTGCGACCTTTGAGGTTTTCAGTGGGCTAGTAAATCGACTTTCAACTCACTGCTCGTAGGTATCACCGAGGATGATAAAAAAGAAAAGGAAGTAGGAGGCACATTAGAGGAACCTGGTGTAAAGTGTAAAACAAATGGAAAATGGTGTTGAAGAGGTGTCATGTCCTTCATCGGTGTCATTGACTAATATGCTAGAATTGTTGATATGTACACGTAAAACTAGAAAAGTAGAGCTCATACCTCCAACTAGGCCCAACAGCAGGGCTGCACCAAATCCACACACTCATAAACATCAGTTCTCTAAATGTCTGATCTATTTTCATCAAGACTCGTGAATTATTCTCTGGGAAATGGGTGAATACGTCAAATAATGCATTTTAGACCAATGGTTTTCATTTACCTTCCATTTCCCAGTCTTTACACTGTGAACGACTCTACTTCTCACTTTATAACGTCAGTAAACATTAAGGAGTTTATGTCTCAATCTCTAGTTTCAGGTCTTCTTCAATACAGCTGATGTTCATTTAGTAAATAATGATCCATTGAGAGTCAAATAGATCATAAAGCACCGAATGCTTTGGGGGAGTGGATACCACGTGATTGACAGCTGAGGGTGAGGGCGGAGTGTCATCGAGCTCTGTCAGGCTCCACCCCCCCTCCTCCAAATATTATTTCTCGTTCCAAAAAACCAAGATGGCGCCAAGACTTCAAAGCAGTTCTCCTCAAACCGTGGTGGGTCGCCTCCATTGTTATATTATTAATTGTGTACACAAGCTCCAGAGGAGAAGGAACAAAGAGAATTTTCTCCTCACTCCAAAGTAACAAACACTGAATCCAGAGTCGTCTTTCATTTTCATAACTTAGACAAATTAGAGTTTGATTAGAAAAAGAAAAACACGCTCGTCACTGTCACAATAACCAGTGATCGTTCCTGATCTCGACACAAAGCTTAATTTATGATAAGAGTCTCTCGCTCTGTTGTAATTCAGTGTGATAACAATAATATTCCCATTTCAAACCAGTACATCTGAAACATTAATGTTACAAAAACCACTTTGGATGAAAACTCGGCAATGTTTGATTTCACCGCACAAAGAATTTTAATTAATGTTTGTTGCCTGATGGGAAACTGAATGTGGAACGGCACCACCCAGCGATGTGTCGGGAAACAATTAGAAAACTTCACGAAGACTTGTGCTCACGTTTACCTTTTTTAGTACGTCACAAACTAGACGCTCTGTTTGTTTAAGAGTTTCTTTGCAAAGCAGCTTTTTTCCTGCTTCATCCTCCATCATGAATTTAATAGGAGCTTGTTGTATTGAACCATTAAAAACACCAGGAGTGAATCTTTCACAACAGTGTACAAGATATTTCACTTAGTTCGAACCAAAATTAGCCTGTTTCGTAAAACGCTCTCTGTTCGTCAGTCATCTATTGTTTCCTCTGAGCTAATTAATATCTCCATGCCTCAGGCTCCCAGCATGCATCACTGCATGCTGCCCACAGAGCCAGACTTCCTGGCAAATTGGGACTACAGAGGGACACACACATTCACAAACAACAGCACACACACACACACACACACACACACACACACACACACACACACACAGGGCTGGTGAAGACAGACGTTTCCCTGTGAGTCCTCTGCAGGTTTGCCAAGGAAAGCCGACTTCAAACTGCGAGAGAAGGTTTTAATATTTCACATTTATGTCAGAAGTTCAGTTGCAGTGTTCGTCATCACACACACACACACACACACACACACACACACACACACACACACACAGAGTTCTCTTCAAATCAGGTAAGAAAACAAACCCTCGTGGAAAAGAAGATAATGAATTCTAGGTGTCAAACTATTTTGAACCTGCTGTCAGTGTGGTGCAGATGTGCAGCTGCGAATAGTCATGGTCCCCAGAGGAGGATCCTTGTGACGACTTCTTTTAAGCACCTGCATCACCTCAAAATGTCCACGTGCATCCAGGACATAGTCCCAGTCATTCTCTCCAGAGGATGATCAGCTGTATTTACATTCCAAACGGGGCCTGATCCTCCCACGAGCTGCACACAGCAAATATCTTATCTTTGTATTCCTGCTTCCTTGAGGTTGAACTCTGTCCGACCCGAACGATGTTAAAGGTCCGGAACATGCCCAGACCCAATTTTCCAGACATTTTCTAGAATAGTTCATATTTGTCTCATAACAGCAATAAAAGATTAAAACAATAAAAGAGGCCTCAGGAGAACCTCCTCGTATTAATCTCCCAGAAAGTAATTTGCGGTGGACATTACGTTACGGGGATGAATCTTCTTTGAGGACTTTGTGTGTCCTCCGCTGACTCACCGCCTCCTCCAGCTCATATTTCCTACATGTCCAGGCCGGCATCAACCACAGTGCAGAAACTGCTCTTTATGGATCGACCGGCGTTTAACCAGAGCCATCAATTACAGGAGAGTCAGACACGGCCGATATTTGGTCATAAGTCAGCGAAGCAGACAGCAAACTCCTCCTGAAGCAGTTAGCCCGCTAATAATGATTTAATGGACGGGCTTCGACAAAGATAAACAGCAAAGCTCATTCCTGACAAGGGAAGCTACTAATTACCCGGTGGCGGACGGGCAGAGAGGCAGGCTGTCTCTACACCAGCAAATAGCCGGGTGCATATGTCTTCCATATGGAGGGCCGAGCCCCCGGGCCGCGGCTCTGCCCCTGGAAACGACGCGACAGCGAACCGCATGTGAGAGCACGTCCCTGGGAGACTTTGATCGTTATGAGCAGGAAAGAGAAAAAACAAAGAGGAGCGACTGATGATCAACAAACTCATCATAACGAGCTCTGATTTCATTTGTGATCATCAAAGACGGCTCATCACAGCACGCCCATTGTGCACTCGACTATAAACTCACTGTCGCTGCAAAGAGGCACAGACGAAACATGGCAGCTTTCATTATGTGCGTTTCAAATTCGTAGCAGGGGCGATGGGCTCTGGTGCCGAAGTCTGGATATTTGGAGTATTCCTCCTCTTGAAAGGTAATGATCGCACTCGTGGAAGGATGGCTGCATTATGCACTTGATGTGTCGGGATAATCTGTTCCTCCTCTCAATGCCCCGAGAGAAATTATTTTAATTTCTACAGATGATGATGATGATGCAGTTAGCAAAGTTCTGCTCCCCCCCCCCACTCTTCTCTTTAGATCATGGATCCCGACGTGGGGGTTGAGGTCCTCCGAGAGGTCACACACATTACACGAGTGGCTGCCAGATAACGACCCCGAGCAGGAATAAAAAAACATGCAAGATCTTTTAAATATAGATATTACGCTCACCCTCGGAAAACATATGTGCAAGAAATTGAACAAAATAAGGGTCAGTGGTTCGATGTCAGGATTCAGTATTTGTTCTGGATCTTGTGCTGGTGCTGTGACGCATTGTGTGGAAGGTGTTGACTACAGCCCCCGCCACGACCAACAACACAACTATCACGACGAGTGATAACATGTAAAGAACACGTGACGTTTCCTTCCTCTCGTGTGTTGTTCAGGGTTTTTTCTTTGAGTGTAAAAGTTCTGCAAAGTTAAAAAAGCCCAAAGTCTGAGGTAAAGAGAGAAAACACTGAAGCTGAAACACGTCGTCGGCGTCATCGTGTCCCGTTTGCACGACGCACAGCGAGCAGCTCGTCAGACACGCCCCCTAACGTGATAAATAAGATTATCAACCTGAAAATGTCTCCTTTCACATCATGTGGTGGGTTTGTTCAAGACACCTCTGCAACATTCATGCTCACTCACACGGATTGAAACACATTTGTGAACAAGTTTTAGATCCTTTTAATTTAACAAAAAATAAACAGTTCAGTTCATATTTTCGGTTTCTTATATAACAAAATAACAAACTTCTCTTCTTGAGGATTTGGAAGCACTTCTCCAAACATGTAGGAGTGAAAGTAATAAAAAGCTGCTGCAGTGTTTCCATCCTCTTAAATCTAAACCCATTGTGTTAATGCGGTTAAATCATTTGAGAATTTGACCTCCCACATTTTTTCTCCGTGGCCATAACTCGACGTCTTCTCGAGAAAACAAAAGTGCACAAATGTCACAGAAAGTGCTGCTTTCGTTTCCCTTCCTCTGCTCTGAGATCAGCTGCTCGGGCCTGGAGCTCGGAGCCGGGACGTGAACCTCAGCTCTGTGGTCTGGAGCAGCACTCGGCCATTTTCCCTCTCTGTCATGTTTCTGACGTTCATACCACCCGGACTGAAGCGCTGTAGAAACACTCTTTACTTTTTTTTTTTTAGAATAGTTTTTCTGACTTTGTGAACCTTGGGAATATTTTCTGTTTTCACAGCGGAGGGGGGGGGGGGGGCAGGAGATGTAATTCTGCTCACACTTTCAAATCAGTAATTTGAAAATTAAGTTTTTAATTTGAAGTTTTTGATGGTTTTATTAACTTTATTGTTTCATATTTTCTTTTTTTGAATTATGGATATTTGTGTTGATTTCTTCTGAAATATTTATTTGTATTATTATTTATGCATCCACTTTATGATTTTTTTGGGGGGGGGGGTAAAAGGTTTTACTTGGCACCTCAAGGCTCCGTATTTTTCTAAGTGAATCAATCTAAAATTAAAACACTGACTTAATTATGAGAAGCCAGTTTCCTGCAAAAACCTTTTACCCAGAATGCATCACTCTGTCCAAACGGCCCCATAGAGAGCCATTCATTACACGTTCTGTATTTATCGATGCAGCTAATGTGGTCTTGGTCATAATTAGTCATTTCTTGCTGAGGACAAAACGCTGTGAGTCGAGCGATCGGACGCCGCTGAGCCTTCACTCACATTCCTGGTTAATCCTGTCATGTTGCCGTGTTTGTCTAACTAATACGATTCAGCTCGTGTGCACCGGGGCCACGGTCCTCGCTCGGCGCCGCAGGAGCCCGACTGGCATCTTAACTTATACACACACACAGCAACACATGGAATTTGCCGTTTTCCATTTTATTCAGCCCCTGGAAGTCGTTCTCAGACAGTTGTGTCTTTCAGCAGGATGACGAAGGTCTGAAAAGCCCCCGAAACAGGAGAGGACGTCTGGGCAGTGGCGTCCGACTCGCTGGAGTGAGATGCAACGGGTGTTTTCTTACACTTCGAGCTGCCAGCAGCGGAGAAAAGAAGAAACAGGGATGTGGGGATAACGCTTTTTGAAATATTACTCTAAGTGGAATTAATTCCTGCCTGCTGAGCTCCTGGACTTCCCAGGTGTTACTGTGAAAATACCATCTGGCTCATTAATTGGAAGTTATTCCAGACGATTGCTGATACCCCCCCCCCCCCCCCCGAGGAGCGCGGCCCACTCTCTGCGCACGCATGTTGAGTTTCACAAATAAGACGCCACCAGGCCTCGCCCCCCCGGGGGGAGCGGCTCAACCACGTTTTCAAGGGGTGAACATCGATTATCAACAGTTCAAGGTGGTTTACACACGTTGAAGAGAATTCACGGGAGGAAGAGAATAGGAAACGTCAGAGTGAAAAACACAACAGAGAAACAAATTAAAGTGCTCGGACTTCCCAGACAGTGTACAACTATTATTTTAATTAAGTTCACATCCACAAAGGTCTCGCCACTCTCGCTGGAAATGAGTTTTTATGCACCGTAAAACTAACCGACGATGTTATTTTTGGAACATGAAAATTAGGCAGCAGATAATTGAAAAGTTAGAGGTGATATTCAGACACGTTGAGGATATGTGTCGTCAGTTTCCTTATGCAGAAGCTTTAACCCCTCATTGCTCCCGACACGTTTTACCTTCTAACTCTGAGTGTGATTCATCTTTCAAGTTTTCTCCACGTGAAGTTCAGCTGAAGGATTCATTAGTTTCACTTCAGTCCTGAACTTGGTGCCCGTCGATGAGAGAGTTCTGCCCTCGGCCCCTGACACTCGGAGCGGGGCATCGGTTCTCTGCACCTCTAACCCCCCGTCACTTAACCCTGACCCCCCCCCCCCCAGCGGCCAAGGAACAGACCCACGCTGTTGTGATTTTTTTTCGCTTAGTTCACAAAATGTCTGTGTTGTTGTTTTCGGGATGAAAGAAGCTGTGAACATTCTTAGGATCCATAAATCTTCCATAACTTCAGGAGAAGGATCAGGTTCACTGTGACTCGTGAACTTCAGGAGTTCACACTCTGAGTTTTGAAAGAACATAAATCAATTAAAACATTCGAAAAAGTGAACAAAGTGACATAAGCTGACAAATTGTTCGTTTTGCGATGAATACGGCTTCATTCATACTGATACTATCGCCATCTACTTTCCTACAGTGCAGGATGTGACGCACACGCAAATCAGTTGTGTGTCTGTCGTCTGTTTGAGGTTGTGATTGTAGGATCAGCAGTTTTTGGCTCGTGGGAAAACAGCAAGATTCTGATACAAAGGTCCAACCAGAGTTTTTCAAAATAAAACAGAGCCAGCTGCGTTTCCAAACTTCTCAGTTCAAACCTGGCACATTTTATTTTCTTTAACTCTGTAGATGCAGCCTCAAGAATCAAGACTCCAGCTCCTCAAGAAGCTGAGATTTTTACAGTTCAAGCTCAAGTTTTCTTTTTATAAAACCAGCACAACCACCACATTTACATCTGGTGAAAGTACTGTTATTCTTGACTAGTTGTTCTTCGCGGTTTCCAACAAATATGTTGTTTTTCAACAGAGGCAAATATCTGGTTTCCACTCTGAGCATCACTCAGAGGAAACTGTCCGGAGTCGGGTCCTAGATACAATCTCACTTCCTCTCACAGATCAAATTTAGCGGTTTTTGGAGCCTCGTTAAGAAATGAGTGATAGAAAGTGGACGGAGCGTTCGGCTAATCAATAAGATCAGTCGTCCAGATCCCCGCATCATCCGCTCCACCCAGCGCCATGAGTGATGGTGACGCCTGTAATTGGATTCACTCTGAGACACAACAGGAACAGAAAGAATGACACGATTATACACGGCGGTAACGCAGCGAGCGGCGGATTTAGACAAACTCATATTTATTGTGAGAGGTGAAGTGAAGCAGGAGGCGCGGTGGACGCTCTTCAGAGGTGTTTTATTGAATTTGTCAGGCCGCTTCCTTCCCCGCGCCACAAACCTTTCCTCTGTCTGTTCTATCCATCACACACACACACACACACACACACACACACACACACACACACACACACACACACACACACACACACACACACACACACACACACACAAACAAACTCAAAATGATGGGTTTCTCCCTGCACCCCAGGGCTCGCTCGACCCCTGCACCAGATTAAATCTGACACTTGACAGGAGGGAGAAAATACTGCGGGTGAGGACGGGGGGGGGGGGGGTGGACGAGGTGAGGGAGGTGAGCTGGACGGTGCGTTTGGAGTGACAGACTAATTAGGGCTTTCCTGCTTGAAGCTTTATTTTCATATTTACTCCAGAGCATCAGAGGAGGCCGAACGGCACTGTGAGCGAGGCAGATTGGATTACAACGTACACACGCACACACACACACACACACACACACACACACACACAGTGAAGACCTGCAAAGATGAGATTGACACTTGTGTGTTTAAACCAAGAGAACTGGAGATGGTCAAACTGGCAAAGAATGGCTCCCTCTGCTGGTGCAGATGGAATAGGAACACCATCAGTGATCCAGAGGTGACGACCATATTTAGCTCAACACCAAATATTTATTCTTATTTTTGGACTCCTCTAAAAAATGAAAATATGCAATGATTGTAAAGTAAATATTTGTCATACTGCAACTGCTGCTATTTACCCTCAAATCACTAAGTCTGCGCTCACTCAATGTTGTCGGTTCTCAGTAGTTTCAGATTTCTCTCCCCTGTGTGTCGCAAATTTAACACAAACACCAGGATGTGTTTGTTGGGGACTATTTTCCGTGGTGGATTGACACACACGTGGTTCTTTAGTGAGTATTAGCAGCAGAGGGGTGTGGTGAACGTGGGATTAACGTGAGATCAGTGGTGGTGGAGGATCGTGTGGCTCACTGTTGTGTTGTATTGTGTCATTTTGTGGGATGTGTTAACAATCAGAGGAATATAGAACATGCGCTGGTCATAAACACAGTGTTTTATGGATTATTAGCTCCAGGGAGGAGGTTGTGTTTTCATTGCTTTGTGTGTTTGTCAGCAGGATTTACGCAAAAAACTGCTGGAAAGGTTTCTATGACATTTGGGGTGGGGGATGATCCAAGACATTTTGGGGTGGATCCGAATAAACAGACAAACAAGGATTGTTTTTTCACTTCCCTCAACAGGGCGTTATAGGGTTAGGGTGTCGAGGATGTCGCACCTTGTGCACATTGTCCAGCCGCATGAGTCGCGTTTCGATTTGTGAATCTATAGAAATAGAATTGAAACATTTTGAATTTGGCAAATAGACAAAACCTGAAAACACAACCTCCTTGACAGAGGAAACAACGTCGACTTGATGTTTCCTTTGCTTCCTAACTTCCTCTTCTGCTCCTGTCACGTTGACCGTTAGACGTCTTCTAACTCTTACACTCGCTCTGATAAGCACAAAGCTTAGACAACCTATGAGTTTGTATTTCTTTCTAATTACAGGAAACTGTGCAGTAGCTCTGTGTTTGATGAATCGCTCTTGTCACCTTACCCCCCCTGGTGCAGTTGTAAAAGCTCTGCAGGCGATCGACTCGGCAGTCCCCCCCCCCCCGCCAGGATTTTATTTCCACATTTCTTTGAACGTGGACGTGAGGACACATAGAAAATATTCGGGCCGTGCACGCTGACGCACACGCGGAGTAACACAATCCCACACGGCGCAAAAGAACAACATGCATCACACAAAGACGGTATATCACTCCACGAACACGGTGTGTATTGTGTGTACTGTACACGAGGCAGTGTAGCTGCAGCTGGGGAGGAAGCGGTGGTGAGTGACCAACAGTGCGGAGCTGAGATGAGGTCATTTGAATAGTATATCACACAGAAAGTATCCCCCCCCGAGAAAACTCAGAAATGGGCATGAGCAGACGGAGGTGGTATCACAGGAAGATTGAATGTACGACATGTTACTTTACCGTGAATCATGATACGTCCATTTCCTGTGTTGTAGTTTGTGACTGATCTCTCCCCGAGGATAATCACGGCCTCTACAGTTTAGCTGTTCTCCAGTGATTTCCTGCCCCTCGAAATTAGGCCTCGCTGAGTCCATTTATCATCTCGTTACCACCGTCATGTTCTCTATATATAGATCCAGGTCTGCAGGAGGAGGAGGTGGACAACGAGAGTCAATGGGGCCAACAACAACAATAACAACAACAACAACACCTGCAATCATACACTTAGATCATCGTCATTTCAATAGAGAAGTTTGGAAAGTTAGAAAACAAGCGACATCGACCTTTGTCTTAACTGTGCTTTCATCACAATAAGATTAAAACATCATTTCTTCTAGTGTCTAAAACTGTATTTATCAATATTTATTTTAACTGTTTCATTTCCCCCAGTTTCCTCCTGTAGAGATATGAATACATTATTAATGAAGATCCAAATAAATCAAGAATAAAAAAACACTGCCATCTTAGCAACAAGTACGTCTGCAGATACACGCGCTCGACCAATCGTGAGTAAGTCGGAGCTAGGGCTGGGCGATAAAACGATAAAGATAATTATCGCAAAATAACTTTTGCTCGATAGAAATATAAGACATGGTGGATAGAACTCATTCATCCATGTTTTAACAGACAACATGTACAGCCAATGAGAAGGAGAGTAGCGCCGCGCCGAACCAATCATGTTTTCTCGTCAGAGTTATGAGAACTACCTAATATGACAGAAACCATCTGTGAGAAAAATTGATTTAATGTCTACGTTGAGTTGGAGGAGGCGAAGTTTATGTGCTATACTGCAGCTCGCCACCAGGGGGTGATCAAGCTGCTTCGGCTTCACTTTCGGGACATGCAAAGCACATGAACCAAGACGAACTTGAAACATTTAAAAGGGTGTGAGTGGGAGATTTAACCAGCAGGTGGTGCTAAATGAAAAGTCAGGGGATTATCAAAGTCTGTGGAATTGATCCTCGGGGGAGCAGCTGTTCAATTTTCTCCAAATTCAATCATTTATCGAGACAATTGAGTCCAGACGAAACATTTCTGCCTCACCAGACCAAACAGTGGCTCCTCTGACTAAGTGGGCGGGGGGGAGACGACCCTGCAGCCGCGATACTCTGCACGTACAGAACAGGAACACGTGTGATAACATCTACAAAGCCTGAACTTTTATTTATTTCTTTTAACATGACACCGCTGTTATGAATAATGCAGAAGGGCTATAAATACTGTGGGAGAACTGAGTCTTTGGAGTCAGGGTGATAAACCCTGTGGAGAAAGCACATTACTCACAGACGTATGATTTCCTTAAATGCCGACCTGGGGAAATGTGATGTGAATCTCTCGAGCTTTTCTCTCTTGTTGCTTTTATGGTTAATGATGACATTTCTCAGGCGCTCAAATTATACATTGCTTCATTTGAACAATAGTTTTTTTCTTTCAGGAAACATTTCACGAGGAGTCATTAAAATCCCGTTCAACATGTGCGACAAACTCTCCAGAGAGGTGAACGCCGGTAGCGTAAAACACATGGCTGTGCTAGTTTGACTCTTTGTGGGGAAATGAAGGAACAAGCTAACACTTAGCGTGATGTTTATTTGACAAGGCCGTCACTCCAAGAGGAACCTCTGCACTAACCTGTAAACACACTTCACCTGCAGTTTAAACAAAGTCTCAGCTCCCAACTCGTTTCTATCTGAGAACAAACCTTCCATTTTATTCCCCCTCAGTGTATCAATAAAACAGCGGGGAAGAGTTTATTTTGAAAAGGACAAGTAGGAAAACATCTTTGAAAGGACTCTGACCTTCGGCTTTTTGTTGACTTTAGATTAAACGAGGTGGCAGCGGTCGCATCTAAACGGCCTCCGAGACCATCAGCGGTGCGTCATTATGTCGGTGGGAAAATGCTGAGCGGGAAGTGAGAAGTGATGAGGGTCGCAGCCGGGTCATGACACGAGGCGTGGGGCCAATTGAGTGAGAGGGCCCCCGGGGGCCTCCGCTCATGTATGAACCTCCTCGACCAAACTATATATTTTATGTGAGCACCTCAACACTTCTGTTCCAAAACACATACCTACATCCAGCATGTGGACGTCTGAACACGTCATCCCCCGACCGCAGGCTTTAAAAGGAGAAACGGCACCGAGATGAAATGTTGGAAAATCCGAGACCAGACGGTGTTGAAGCTGGAAGCTGAGTTATGTTATCTAAGAAATATTACATTTGTTTTATATTATCTCACGGACTGAGCGAGAGCTAGACTCAAAGTTAAGTTCATAAAGATTCAAATGAAGTTCACATTCATAGTTCATCTTTTAGAATAAGAGTCTCGCTCGTATCTTCATAAATAAAGTTCACATCAATAAGCAACATATTGAAGTTATGTCTTAACGCTGATGTTTTATCACGACAAGTTTCTTCTGTCTCCATAACTCTCGTAAAGCCACTAATCCAATATCTGTATGTCACCATGAAACAACTCCAAGGTGCATTTACCGCCACCTACTGGTGAACTTCTTCTCTCAGTTTACTGACGACCTCTCTGACTTTGCTCTGCTTCGCTTTATTAGAATAAAATGTGGCACAGATGATGTTCAGATGTTGTGCAATGGACTGATAGAGGTTTCTGCTACAGCTGCATGATTTCAAAAGACAAAATGTTTTTTTTAAATTGGGCGGCTATCAACATCTATTTTACGAGGCTGTAAAACGTGACCCGTCCAGTTTACTGTTCCCCAAAAACATTATCACGTTCAATGAACGGTTTATTATTTAAAGCGTTCATGCACACCACTGACCTCAGAGGTACTGGAACTCAAGGGGGTCCCACAAGGTTCGGTTCTGGGCCCACTTTTATTAACTATATACATATACACATAAACTTGCCTGGCTGGAATATTCCAAATTCCACACCCACCAATGCCAAAGCTTTTGAGTAACAGCTTTGTCATTTTTGAACATTTACAGCAACAATACCGTGATCATTTTGTTCACTATAATCCCTAAATACAGAATTTGAAAAACTGTTTCATCTCTAGCAGATGTAAAGCTTTAAATAACACATTATTAGATAAGAAAAAAAAAAATTCTTAAATGCTCCTGTGGGTTTGAAAGTTGGAGACAAATAAACACGAGTTATTAAAGTTTAAGTGAGAAACATATGAACAGAATTAAAAATAATGAAATGTTGAAACACATGGTTTTCACTGAGCAGAGACGATAACACGTTAGCATGAAATATATCGGGATAAGTCGTGTCTGTAACGTGAAAGTCTGTAAGTCATCAGTCAGCGACCACTTCTGGCACAGTCCGGCTCCATTTGAACTGATACTGGTCGTCTCGGTTTGATTCCACATCAAATACGCACCCTTCCCTTTTGTCCTGATACGAGCGACGGCTCCACCGAACCCGCTGTGATCTTCTCCTTCCCCCTAAATGTTATTCCCGCTCTCATCGTATTTCCCTCAGCAGTATCTGTGTCGCCTCTTCCTGCCGTGAACTAACTCAAAACATGTCCGCCTGTGATCCAGCGCACCGGGCCAAACCGTTATTTATTCATTAAACAGGGCGTTCGTTTTGGCTGGGCAGAAGAATCCCGGCGGTTCCTGGACGGGATCGGGTGTCGGGTCATCCCGAGAGTCTGGAGGAGACGCTCCAGGTCGCCGGGGAGGGAGGAATTCCTGAGAGGAAAAATAATGTGTCCATGCGAACGGCAGTCAAGTGTGTCAGCTGATGAGAAAACATGTTTTCTGTTAAGTCCAGACATGATAAACATGATTAAAGGCCCATAAACAGTCTGAGGATGACGGGTGGAAAGAAATGAGAACAACTTTAGACTAACTTTAGAACTTGGGAAATGAAAAACAGAAAAGATCAACTTTTACTCTGCATTAACAGACACGACTCAGCCTGAGGTAAAAACCATGACTGCACATTATGATATATCTGCTGCTAATCAAGAATATTAGATTAAAGGGATTTTCCAGCTGGTTTTTACTATTGCAAGAGAAAATACTCCGGTTAGAGACGATTATGGTAAAATTTTATATATATATGAATCAAGAATGATGGTTTTCTAATGTTATATAACAAATAGAAGCTCATACGCTCGGCTCATTCCTCCACAAAGGCCCAACAGTCACTTTAATTCAATCCAGCTGCACCAAATTTCACTCACTCATAGATATTAGCCCCTAAATATGCCTGATTTTTCATCAGGATCCATAAATTATTCCCTGGGAAATGAAAGAAAATGTAAAAACCCACATCTCACAATGTTAAAAAAGTGACATTAAAGAATTACTGCACCGGCGTAAATCTTTCATGTATCTGTTCTTTACTTTCAGGTACTTTTACTCCTCTACATTTGTACAAAGCACAGCGTTACATGTTCATTTATTAATAATATATCTTTAAAAGTAATCACTGACAAGAGGGGAATTGGTTCATTGAGCCAATCAGAACGAGCAGGTAACATTAGACCCCGCCTCCTGCAGCAGCAGCAGCATCACAACAACAAATTATCCACGACTCCGTCTTCTGTTCGTACGCTGTTTCTTTTACAGCACGAGTCGAATGTTTCTCGGTGTTTAAGGTCCTGGTGACATTTTGGCTCATCTCCATCAACATCTATCTGCACAGGGAGGAGGACACATGAACAAGCCGATATCTGAGGTCAGCGTGATCTTCCACAGAGTGTTTACCTCCGGGCCCCCGAAGCCGAGCTGATCGAACCAGAAACAGAAACCAGAAGCTTCAGGTCCTACAATCTGCTTCCTCACCTACAGTTTGTGTTTATTCACATGAAGAGTCTGTTAATAGAGATTTAAACACAGGACAGGTCGTCACTGAGACTCAGAGCCGAGGCTCAATGATGTAGCAGATTGTAAAGTACTTTTACTCCTAATACTTTGGGTATATTTAAAAGCACCATTGACTGACTGATGCTAAACGTCCTGCCGATGAGATCACTGTCCATTGAGCCTGATGGCTAAGAGTGAATTAAAATGACTGAACGTCAGTGAACTCCTCACAACTTCCTCTAGCGTAATGAGCCCCAGCGAGTTTCTCTGAGTCGAGCCGCAAATCAAATCAGCCGCTGATGCTGATGATAAGGATCATAATTAAAGGTGATGATGACATTGTCTCTGATGACTCGGCAGTAATGGCCACGATCACGGAAGTGATGAGTGGAGCGAGGCTGGGAAACCGAATGAGAGGTTGAACTAAGTAGCTCGAGGGACGGGAGGAGTTTAAGTTCTTATATATCATAAATATAAATATATCCCGATCAGTTGTAGTAGAATTTGCTGTTTTCATAAAAGTACATTTGACGCTTGACTGTTTTAGTCTTTAAACGTCCTTGAATATGACCATGAAAAGATGGAAAATCAGAACTCCTCCCCTTTATTTACTCGTCTTTACAGAACAGCAACAAGCACTTTTAACCCTTTTGGAGAATAACGTCCGTCCGTCCCCCCCAGGTCTCTGGAGCCCCGGGCCCCCCCCCCCCCCCGGTGCTCCAGGCCCTGATTGATTCTCTAATAAGGAATGAGCAGCAGCGCCGGGTACTTTGGGTAATTGTCGTATTTGTCACCCTCACGAGCAGCTTCTGTCCTCTAATTGGACAGAGTTATCAGACACTGAACAGCGGCAGCGGAGCGGCGGTGATCCATATCCTCCTCACAGCGAGAATGAGGAGTCGTTAAGAGAGACATTAAACGCATCACACACACACACATCAGTTCATGCACATCCTCGTAAACACACACATTCAGTGTGTCGCGTTGATTTTAGTGTCGACACGTCGGCTCAGATTGATACTGAGAGTTTCCAGATCTGCACGAAGAGATTCACCCTCACCTGGAATTCAGATCATTGAAATGAGCGACACACAACCAGACTCACTAATATCAGAAATCACAGCAACTGTCAGATGCACAAAAGTTTATTTTGCAGATAAACTTCTCTTTATTTGAAGCTAAACGTGTATTTTTCAAGTGACCTAAATCAGCTGAAGAAAAGCTGCGTCCCTGAAACACAAGAGAAGACGACTTTTCACTGACTCGTGAGACAAAATAAAAGTTTGTCTGCCCGGCAGGTCGTGGTCAGTCTGAAGGAAACACACACACACACACTTTAGATGTGTCATCACTGGCGAGCTTTGTGGTCGAGACTAAATGACGCAGATTTAATATGTTTGTAAAACACGAGGTGCTAAATCTTTACAGGCTCCGGTTGAAGGAATGTAACCGCAAATGAGACCTTTTCCGTAAAAACTTATTATTGCAATAAAACAAGAGTGAAAACTTAATTCCACCGTTTCTCTTCTGAGAAACTCGACCACAAGAGGCTGAACGTCTGGGAAACTACTGTAAGTGTCTGAATGAAGCACCAGCGCCGTGATTCTCTGACTCAGGATCAGTGTTGTTGTTTGAAACGGACGACAGGCGGATCTGAAAACGTCCCAGAAGCACGATTCTAAACTTCATCAAACACAGAGAGTCAAATATTGAGGAAGGAGACAGAGATGGTGCAACAGGACACGGAGGATGTGAGAGGTTTCCTCCTCGACGACATGCAGGGAGGAGGAGGAGGAGGAGGAGGAGGACACTACCTTGTTGGAGAACTTGTGATGAAAGACTTGAACTAATGTGCGAATGTCCTCTGTAATAATTTATGACCCCCTGCAGCTGTGCAAATACCAGAGCAACATTCCTCACTGCAAATGACGGCCTGAGTCTCGGTGTTATGATGACAGATCAGCGCTGGATAATTCATCCGAGGGCCCTAAAATATGCAATTACTCCGCGGTTGCTCCGGATTCATCTGTCTCACCGTCAGCCGCTCTCTAACACGAGGAGGAAGCAGAACCTGATGGACCCGCATGTTCTGTTGTTGTTTGTGATTGTTGACAAAGATCTCATCCACAACGAGAGGACGTGTCGGAAAGTTGCAGTTTTGTTAGACGCGAATGCAGGAAGATGTCCAGAAAATTGGTTCTCGACATTTTTATAGGGAACGCAGCAGGAGATTGTTCGGGTCGGATTCAGGAAAATGTGGGGGAGCATTCAGGCGAGGGGCGGAGCCTGGGTGGGGCAGCAGGAGGCAGGACATGACGTATAAATTCTGCTGTAGATCAGCGTTGTTGTTTAGGTTGTGCATCAGTTAGGCTACACAGAAAATGCACTAAACTGTATTAAATATGTAATCAAATCTAATTAATAATTCTTCTATGCAACTCTTAAAATGTTACACGAGAAAAGTAAATGAAATAAAACGTTTTTTCCTTGTAGTTACACCCCTCGCCAGTAGGGGAGGCTTCGGCCTTTATCGCCCAAAAAGCTCCCGAGTTCAAGAAAACATCTGGAGCAGCTGACTGGGACCTTTGCGTTCCCACTTCCAGCCCCAGTGGAAGATCTCAGGGAAGCGTCTGAACCTCAGTGCAGCTTTTCACAAGTTAGAAAATTCCCTCCCACATTGACGAGCCAAGCGTTCCGTCCTGACCTCTGAACTCAGCCATGACGAGCCCGGTGGGGGGGGGGGAGGTGGGGGGGGGTGTACGAACTATTTCCAAAACACAATCCATCCATCCTGAAGTAAAGACGAATCTTTCCCCGCAGACTCCTGACGTCCAGCTCTCTTAATGCCTCATTATTCTGTCGACACAAACTCCTGGGCTCCGGCCATCCTCTGAGATACGACCGCGATTTCGTTTACTGCCATCGGTCACGGCTCCCGCGGCAGATATCAGAGGCCAAATATCTCTTTTTGGAACCAAATTCCAAGAGCGGACGTGAAAAAAAAGATCCTCCCGCTGTAATAAGCAGAGATTATTAATCAACGTGTTTGCCAGAAGAACAGTTTCCTCCTCTGCTCCCTCCTCCCACAGGAATTCTCTCGAGATGTTTTTTTCGAAACACACAAATTATGAAATGTGAAAGCAACCGATCAGAACCGCTCTCGTTGACCTGCCTTTGTCCCAGTTTATGGTTTGTAGACATTTAATCTTCTCTTCATTACGTGACGCAGTTTAGTTCTGTTTTTTATTACCGTCCCCGTATGGAAAATTAAACCAGGATGCAAGAGTTTGTGAAAATAACAAGAACTTATTATCGTCATTATGTGTGAATGGCACCACAGAGCATTCATAATAAGTAAAGGAAAAGTTAGAGTCGTAAATTTATGTTTTTATAGGAAAAGAGAGAGGATGCACATTAACTGGTTTTATTATACATCCTACTTGTATCTGTCATCTGATCTTGGAGCAGCTCAACAAATCTCGACAGTAAGGCCAACGTGGAAGTGCCTGAAACCTGTATTCTCTCACATGACCTGCAGGGGGCGACTCCACTGGTTGTTTCTATAGAAGTCAATGAGAAAGTGACTCTACTTCTCACTTTATAACGTCAGTAAACTTAATGAGTTTATGTCTCAATCTCTAGTTTCAAGTCTTCTGCAATACAGCTGATGTTCATTTAGTGAATTATGATCCATAAATCCACAAACGATCACCATTCATCTGTCTGTCTCTATATCTCACAGATAGTTTTACAGACGGACGTAAAGACACTTATCTGAAATCAGATGGATTCTCTAAAAGCTGTCGTTTCGTCCGTCACTCTGTTTCGTTGCTCCGACCTTTCACAGAGTTGTAGGACAAACACATCAGAGTTTATTTACTCCTGTAAACTCGCTCGGCAGCAGATGAAACCTCCGTTCGTATCCATTACCGCATCATTCCCTGGTAATGCCTCTGCCAGTGTTATGACTTTAATTACGACTGTCGCTCACGCCAGCCCTGCATCGTAATTGAGTCGTAGGAAATTAGCTAAAGGCTAATTTGTTTGATTATGCGTGAATTCGGTGGGAATTACGGGGCTAAATGATGACGGCTGCGTGGCAGGTAAAAAATGAGCCGTGGGGAAATTGTTTAAGGAGCTCGGCAGAGGTGCAGCGACGCAGCCGCTGTTGATAATGTGTCCGTCATGCCCGCGGATCAGCGCCGTCCTGCCCAAACCTCGTAAATCCAGCAGTTGACTTTCATGGTTTATTAGCTGAGGAAAAACACGGCTCTGGGAAATGCAGCTGCTCGCCACGTGAAGCCTTTCAGAGGTCGTCAGCAGACACACGTATGTTCAGCACGTGTAAATAAGATGAGGCTCTTAAAAAACAAGACGTCCCTCTACCGGAGCATTTGAGCCGCACAACAGACTTTACGGTCTTTAACCTGCTGGTGTTTTTACGCTTCTGTTTAAGAATCTGTGTTTCTAATGACTTTAACTTTGACTCTGTTCTATTCAAATGTCCCAATAAGTCATGACAGTGTGACGGAGAACCAGAAACAAGTCTATTTACCATGAGGGTGTACGAGTGTGTTTCAGAGACTTATGAGGTGTGAGCTCTACTGACTGACATTCAAGTCAACTCATACTTTTCATTTTGTCATAATATGAAACATAAGTATGTACAAAACTTTGTCCTACAGGCTTTGAGGCATCACAAAAACACGACTGTCTTAAAACAATATTTCTGAATCCATATTTGACATGTAACCATCTGAGTGTTTCTCTTCATCCTTCCTTCTAGTTCCTCCAGATTTGTATCTATTTTCTTCTGATTCACTCTCTTGTGTTTTTCACTTCTCTCTCCCTCCTCTACACACTCCGTCTTTCTCCCCCCCCCCCTCCCGTCTCCGTCCCCGGGTGCACACACAACAGACTGGAAGTCATTTCAGAAAGAAATTAACACAGGAGTCGACTTTACTCTAATACTCCCACACAGCAAATTGGATTCGTGCGCTCCACTGACTCTGGGTATCAGTGTGTTGCAGGACACAAAGCCTCCTGCAGCAAGTGAGAGACACAGACTCCGGAGGGAGACGCTGCCTCAGAGGCTGAAGTCGTGGAGGAACTGAAGACACACGGCCAGAGACATGTGGACACCTGATCTTTAACTGTGCTGTCGTTCATCTTAATCCAGAGACACCAGATTGTTATCTGCTGCTGTGATGGACGACACCCCCACTCTGAATTATTTTAAATTTCACTCGGGATCAATAAAGTATCCATCTATCCATCATCCATCATCCATCATCCATCCGTCCATCCGTCCATCCTCCTCAACTCGTCTGTTTTCACTCTTTCCACCAGATGTTGTATTGTAGCTGCAGATGTCTTTAAACAACATTAAAAATATGATTTAAAAAACAAATCACAACAAATCAGGAGTCCATGTGATGCAGGAGCGGTTTGTGACCACTAGGTGGGGCTGTCGTGCTGTTCTCTTCAGCCTCAGTGGAGCAGAGTGACGACGCCTGAGAGGAACATGAGAACCTGCAGTACCATCGTGACACCGTTAGGGGGCGTGAGAGGACTGGAGTGTGTTTATTTAACAGTGGTTCGTAAAACAAGACTTTCAAATAAAATCTAACAGGTGATGAACTATAAAATAAAATAAATCTATATAACGTATATCTACATAACTGTATGTATTTGTTCATCACATTTATTGTGATACCAATTTGTCATAAATGGATAAAAATGCAAATGAAAAATCTGTTGAAAGTTTCATTGACAATATTTTGTACTTTAGTATTTACTCTTGTTTACATTAATATTCCTCTATATATATATATATATTAATATACCTTAAACAATAACACATTATTATCTTTGCACCTCTCGTCCATATGGAGACCGGAAATTATTGAAACAATCAATATATTTCAAACTCGGCTCATTATTTTTGAAATGTTATTTCCTCTTTTCACAATGACATCATTGACTGCAGGTTTAGTTTGATTCTTATTAATCTTGTTCATCTTTAACGTGAATGCATTGTATGATGAAGAGCCTTACACACGATGAAGAGTATCGAAGGGACTTTTTAAAATCATCTATCATCAATATGAACTATTGAGCTAAGAATTAATCAATTTTAATAAGAACGTTTCCACATGATTCTTTTATCTGTTCTCTAATTATATTTCTACACGGAAACATGGAGAGAAGTTTAGTTTTGTGCTTTAAATGAATCAAATCAAACAAGTTTAGATTTTTTATCTGTGTGGTGTTTTTGAGAGTTTCTCCTTTTATTTTGAAATGAAGGAACAAGACCTTTAATCTTAGACTTTGATCTTAATCCTGTATTGATTCATCTCATAGATTTGTTCCATTCTATCATTGATTGATTCTTGTGATCGGTTGAAGAGAAACCGGCCGAACACAAAGTCCAATTCCAATTCTCTATTAAAAAACAAAGTCATTAGATTATAAAGAAAGTTTTAATTAATGTCTTTCAAAGCAATTTCCTGCCTGACATGTTTCAGAGCGTCCCCACAAGTTGAGAGGAAACCAATTCAATTTTAACGCGACTTCCTCCTCCTGCCTGTTTTTGTTCTCCAGCAGCTCTAATCAATCCGACACCCTCTGATCGTCCTGATGCACCGAAACGCGCCGCGCCCTCCTTCCTGTCCGGCTAATTGAGAAACTGTGTTAATGACTCGAACCTCTGCAGCCAATCACAGGCCGGCGCTGAGCTGTCTCCGGGTAGAGCTGCTCCCTGGATGATCTCTCTGAGTGATTCCTGAGCAGCTGACGAGCCGGCTCCATATGGCGGAGCTCCGGGTTTCCTTTGTGTCCTGATTGATGTGACTCGCGTTCACTTTAAAGGTTTCCTCCTTCACTTTATACCCCCCCCCCCGACCTGCTCCTCCTCTCTCCTCCGGCCTCCCCTGCTGCTGCAGCTGATCTGCAGGGTGGATGGGGAGTCAGCTCCACGTGGATCTGGCAAAGTGTGCCTTTCGTTTTGTATACATCACCCCCCCACCCCCTCACCTCCTCACCCCCTCACCCCTGCAGCCCTGCAGCCTGCACACTCACAGCTCCAGACTTTGTTTTTTGGTGAAAGGGGCCGTCTCAAATGTCCCGTGCAGCCGCAGCAGCTGCTCCTGGACCTCGCCATTCTTCTGCACAAAGGAGCGTAGAGGGCCGAGGTCTCCGTGCACCTTTGTGCGGGCCCCTCCTCTGGTTCTTCTGCTCTTTGTGCCCATTGATGAGGGTGTAGAAGTGCTGGCTGTAGCTTTTGTCTGGGTTCTGTTATTGGTGAGGGTGATCGGGGAGGGAGGGGGGGCAGTACAAGCACAGTTAGCCATCTGATCTGTTTCTACAGCACACATGTAGGTTGTTGTGGTTTTGTTTGGCGACTAAAACGACGATAATCTGCTAAAAAAGTCATTTCAAAACTCGCCCAGAGCCCAAAGTCCTGAGAGATGATTGTGTTTATCTTCAACGTGCGATTGAAAGCTCCAGTAGAAAGCTTGAGAGTGGATATAACATTATAAGTGTTATTTATTTTCTTCTGTCAAGCCACAGGTTTCAAGAATAACTTTAAAGCTTAAGATTAGAATTTTTCTATTTTGGATATCACAACACAACACAACACAACACTCACTCAGTGTTGTTGCAGTGTCTGAACGAGCCCCTTGAGGGCCCCGGCTCTGAATGGAGAGGCAGGCCAGTGTTTTGGCAACAGCTGGCAATGGGTGCATGTGTGTGTCTGTGTGTGTGTGTGTGTGTGTCTGTGTGTGTGTGTCTGTGTGTGAGTTGTCTATTCTGAGTCTGCTTTGTCCGTACGAGCTGCAGCACTGAGCGTAAACAGATGAAAGTACCTGATCATCACACTATTTATTTATTTACAGTCCAGATAGAATCTGAGGCACTTTCACTTCACACTAACGACTAATTATCTTGTAGATAAACAGCGTCTGATGTGACTGAGAAAAGAAAAAGTGTTTGAATGTGTAAAGAATCGTTTAGTTTTAAAGTTCAGTCGACCAATGAGAGAGAAGCAGCTTCAGGTTTCGTTAGTTTGATTAATGATTAGATTCATCAGGAGCTGAATCAGGTCTGACTGAGACGGGAATTAGCATCAACAGCTGATGACTGAGGGAATGGACGCACGTGTGTGTGTGTGTGTGTGTGTGTGTGTGTGTGTGTGTGTGTGTGTGTGTGTGTGTGTGTGTGTGTGTGTGTGTGTGTGTGTGCTGACCTGCAGAATAACAACAGCAGGCTTATGTTAATTATGGAGGACGATATTAGTATAGTTAAAAAGTATATTAGCATAGTTATCAGACAGCGAGTTAGCCGAGGTTAACGTCTGAAACTCTTCAGCTCGGATTCATCTTTGAAAACTGTTCCCACAAACAATTTTCCCCAAAACTGTCAAATCATTCAAGAGATTCCTCTGATATTAATTTATAAAACGCAGTTTGAATGAATGAATGTTTTCACTTCACTCTCCTACTCGTTAAACTTATTCTGAGACTTCTGAGAATTCTATTAATTTACTGACTGTGTCATTTATTGATAATTTGATCAAATGTGTCATTTAAAGATAAATTCACGTGTAAACAAACCAATAAAAAGAAATGAATTTAGACCGAGGGGCAGGAGGAGGCTGCATGATGCCTGTTTCCAAGGCAACCTGCTCAACCACAACATCAACAAACTAAGAAGTCATCCTCACACTCACTCACACACACACACACACACACACACACACACACACACACACACACACACACACACACACACACACACACACACACACACACACACTCTCTGCCTGCAGCCCATCATCACCATCTGCTGCAGCTCTGCGCCCCACAGAAAAGACTTTGTGAGGAGGAGGAGGAGGAGGAGGAGGAGGAGGAGGAGGAGGAGGCTTTACGCTGAAAGGACACTTGAGAAGCAGCATGTGCTGCAGCGACGAGCTCTGTATGAGCAGGGTTGAGGTCGAGGGCAGCCATCAGGGTTCAGGGTGACAGAGTTCAGACACACAGAATAATATGAATAGTGTGTTTTTTTAATAAGAAACAAGTATTTTTTACTTTTCTGTTTGTGAGTATCTGAAGCCTTCGTGACCTGTGCAGGTTTCCTCAGGTGTGTTTCTGAACTTTGGACAGAGCTGCAGTTGGATCTGTTTCCGTTTGGTGCGTAGGTTCTGCTCATCCTCAGAAACGTGGCGCTTAAATGCAATATGCACATAAAAGGTACTACTGCAATCTCTCAGTAGTTCTCGTAGTACCAACGCAAATACGTGAACAATAACGCTCACAGTGCATTTGCGTACGTGTTGTCAAACAGCAGCGGGCCTCTGGCTACCTGTTTCCCCCTGTTTCCAGTCTTTATGCTAAGCTAAGCTACAGTATAACTCTTTACTCTTGTGGAGGGTTAAGATCAGTAGCTTGTTGAGCCCTATGAGGCAAACTGTGATTTGTGAATATGGATTACACAAATAAAGTTTGAGTGATTGACTCCAGCTGACAGCGGAACATGAGAGAGATTTCATGATGCTTGTGAAGCGAGAGGTTTCAGCTCCAGTCGTGTTTCTGCTGCAGGGGGATGTTGCTCTTACTCAGGATTTGGTTGTGAATGGATGAATGACAGCCGGCTTGTGCCGGGCCGAGGACGATCTCCTCCTCCTCCTCCTCCATCCACTCCTCTCTCCAGCTCCCTTTCTCCTCGTCATTAAATTGCGCAGCAGATGGAGCGAGTGCAGGGATGGTTGCCGTGGAGATTTAAAGGGATGATTACGTTTCAGCTGTTTCTACCTTTCTGTTTTCTTTCTTCCTCCTCTGACACGAAGGGTTTGAGTGTTTGTGCAACAAAGGAAAGTAGAACAGAACCAAACAGACTGGATCAGTGTCTCTGCTCATCCTTCAGTCTGTGTGGCTTTAGTTTTTAATTCTGGAAAAATGCTGCAATCGACATGTAAGCATCATATCAAACTACAAAGGAGTTGAAAGTGTGAGTGTGTGTGTGTGTGTGTCTGTCTGTCTGTCACAGGGGGGGTGCAGCAGCTGTTGGCTACACAATAGATGGCAGTGACGTGCGACACACAGTGACTATAGAGTTTGAATCCACAGACACAAAAGCCTCTTAAAGCTTCTGAATCACAAAACCTCGGAGTGTGCCAGGAGCAAAAGATCAACTTCTTCACTCTGCAGCTTCAGTTTGCTCGACGCTTCTCGACTTTTTAAAAACCCTTCACGTCAGAATCACCGTCACACATAAGTCTTGAAAAACACAACAACTTCCTGTGCATCAGCTGAATCTGACCAGAAAACACCACTTGACCAAAATGCTGCAGATTGGACACGTCTGTGCAGTTATTTAGGAACTGATATGTTTGCTTTGCTGCGTTAGCATGAAGCTACAGTGCATGGGGCAGTCACCTGGTTTGTGTGCATGCAACTGCAGGTACATGATCGTCCAAATACACAGACACCCTGCACTTGCTTTTACTTTTTGCAGGAGCCCCTCTTTGACTGAATGAGCAAACTGTCTGCAGCTGCTGTCGGCACAGAATAAACCCTGTGATCATTTAAAGGAATAGTTCTTAACCTTGTTTGCAGGTTACAATGCTCCTGCTCATGCACGTGCACTAAACATGCAGCGACAGCCTGCAAGTGGTCGGCTGAGCTACAAAAATAACACTGGTTTTCACACAGATGAAGGAAAGTGGCATCGGATGGAGCGTTTTCTTCATTTCTTACAGTCTGAGACATGAGTCTAGTCGCAATCTTCTGATCTTACTTTTGGCAAGAAAGTTAAGAAAGCATTTCGCTCAAATGTTAGACTGTTACTGAAGAATTTGAAGTTCTCAGAACAAGGTTTTATGGTGAATTCGTGCAGGAAGGTTCATATTAATGACTAAATGAGGCAGAGTATAGATTTCTGTCACAACTTCCCCAATGTCCGAGGTGCACGACTAACGGGAAATGTCTGAGGAGATTCTGATCATAAGGGGAAATATGTTGTTAAAGATGAGTGAGTTCAGGCAGCAGATACGGAGGTGACCTGACCTCGGTGAGGTCACCTCCGTATCGCAGGACATCTCAGTCACCTTCAAAAAGTCAACATATCGTTAAAATCCAGTTTTCAGAGTTCAAATGACAATCAGAGCTGAAAACATGTTGCACACAGGAGGACGAGAACGAGCTCAGAAAGTCTAAAAGTCAAATCAGGAGCCGGTTCGCCAAAGTAAAAGTCCATTTGGGACTTCAGGCAACTTTAAGCTGAGAAGAAAAAGGTAAAAAAACAGTCGAACAGCAAAACTTGCTTCAAATATTTTATTTGTAGGTTTTCATCCGACAACAGATTCAGGTTTTCAGTGAACAAGTCATTTAATATGACAAAGTGAAAACAACAGAGCTGAAGTGAAACCTTCAGGAAGTAGTTTATCTTTAGTTTTAACTTTCAGTTTTCAAGATTCAAGATCAAATTTACACAGTTATTTCCATTTTAACACTTTTAAATTTTTGTTGTCATTGTTAAATTTCCAAAGTGAAACCTTCAGAGAAAAGACATTTTATTCTTAGTTTTTATGTTTATCTTTTTTAAATCATTGTTAAATTTTCTAAAGTGAAACCTTTAGATCCTTTTTTTTCAAGACTTTTTTTTAGAATATTTTTTTGTCATCGTTAAATTTCTAAAGTGAAACCTTTAGAGAATTAAGACCATTCTGGAAAGTGGGAAACATTTGCGCTGATTGCAACTGTTGTCGTGTTGCTCAGCGAAGAGGACACTTTTAAAAAAGTCTCTTTTTAAAAAGGCCTCTTCCTCCGCACCGCTTCTTCTCCTGCTGCGCGTGCGTGTCAACGTGCGACGTTTGCTCTGTGGAACCACAGGACGCAGAACTCGCTTCTCCTTCCTCTCCAAACCTCATCCGCACAAAGAATGAGGGTCGACGAGTCGCTCTTGTAGCATGCCCGACCTCGTTCACATAAAGAATGAGAGTCATCTGGGCATGGACGGGACAAGAGGCGACGGTTCACGGGGGCCCCTCCTCGGGGCCGGCGCCGTGCTGCCTGGACGGGAATCCTCCTCAGGAGTATCCAGGGATGAGCAGAAACAGGGTCATCCTCATCGGGATGAGTATTTCCAGATAAGAAGCTTCACAGCATCTGAGCAAGAGAGGAGCCGGGGCCCCGATCAGCGGCCGGGGAGGCTGACCTCAGGGACCCAGTCGTTCAGACGGCGGCTCTCCTCACAGAACAGGTGCAGCTTCTCCAGAGCAGGGTCCTCCCAAGAGCCCTCAGCTGGGTTCTGTTCACACAGGAGGAGGAAGAGGGGTTAGTGTCACATGTCTCACACACACACATCTGGAGCAGAGGAGCAAAGGATGAGGCTGGAGGAGACTGAGGTCCGGGTACATACCGTGATGAGGACGCAGTGAGCGTCTTCCAGCTGCTCCGCCTTGTCTCCAACGAGCTCAGCCAGACGCTGCACGTCGCTCACTCGGACGATGCTGATGTCGTTGTCGAAGCAGAAGGACTGGATGAGGGTGAAGTGGATCTGCAGAGCGATGTCACACTCGAACTGCTCGTCCGTGGCCAGGACGCAGAAGGACACACTGTCCGGGTCACTGTGGACAAAGAGAAGACACTTCCTGTTAGCTGCGGCTCTCAGATCCTGATCAAGTAGAGTCATATATACATATATATATATATATATAAAGTCCTGTTTAAGTCCTGTTTACTTACTCAGTCATGATCTTAGCACTCTCGTAGACTCCGGCGGTGACTCGGTTCTCGCTCTGAGCGCAGAGCAAAGCTTCCTTCAGGGATTTTCCAGGAGACTCCATGTTTATATCTCACAGTTCAGCTGAGGTGGTCAGGATGTTCAGAGAAGGGTGTTTGTGCTGCTTCCTGGGGTCTGCCAACATTTATACTGCCGACCCGGCACACGCTCACTCCCCGATTGGCTGGTGGGGGCACAATGGCCACAACAGGCCTGCAGCCGCCTCCCCACCCTCAGGGACGCGTGCCTATAGAAAGTCTTAGAAAGTCGGGGGCAGCTTCGGTTGAAAGGCTCAGATGTAGAAAGTCGCTGACCTTTAAATGATTCTTTGAGCGTACAGGAATAATGAAATCACACGGGAGGAGCGGGCGGCCGTCGTCTAAGTGCTCGAAGGTCAGAATGAATCAGAAGCGAAGATTGACTCCAAACTGTTGGAGGAATAAACACTGAGGTTTACAGGTTACAGGGACATGTTTTACATTCATATCTTTATATCTATATATATATACATAGCAGATACATACATATATACTGTATGTATCTATCTATATACATATAGATACCAAAACGGGGAGTAGACTGAAGTAATAGCTTATTATTCCAACTTTTTACACACAGAAATAATTTAAGTATATAATTAAGTTCTGAAGCTTCGGTGAGTCAGTCGATTTCTCAGTTTTGTATTATTTTAAACATTTATTTAACTTTTAAAGTGAGCTACATGTTTTAGTTCCTGATCATTTACCATTAAGACACATTTTTGACCATCCTCACACATTACTGTATATGTCACTATACAGTATATTATGTATATTACACATTATGTCTGGAGACTAGTGCCTGTCTAGTTCCACAGATGCTCCTTCTCTCTCTGAGCTGAACCAAGGTCAGGTTATAGATAAAGGACCAACAGGACATTGTGGTGTCTTCACTCAGGGACGTTTATATCTAACTCAGATGCTCCAGACAGAGAGACACCAACTCAAGACATGAGGACACAAAGTGATTTAGGAATGAATACAAGTTCGCGACATGTGGCCTTCGGTCGTTCTTCACTGTGAACTTCAGATCTGATGTTATTAATACTGATGATCAATAACTATTAATTCTTCTTCTTCTTTCTTGTAGTGTTTATCATCTGATTGTCCCTGTACTGTGATTTATATACATCACAGTATTTGAACCTGAAATAATAAATACATGTATTTTAAAAGCTTGTAAACATCCTGAAAAAGCTCTGAGGACTTTTGCAGAGCTCCTGTTTTCCAGATCCTGAGACATCCAATAAAAACTGTATGAGGACATTTGTAAAATACAGTAACTTTCTATACTAATACTCGGTAGTGATCGCCCCCCCCCCCCCCTCTCCAGTTGTCCTGGGTTTCACTTGGACTTTTATTTGACTCGTGACCAACTCCACTGTCTGAACTGTTTCTTGTAGATTGTGGCACGCGCCGCTGATTTGCATGCGTAAAGCCGGACCTCACTCGAGGCGCGTGGCATCTGGAGGTGCCTGCGCGCTTTATCGCCCTGTCTGCATCTTTCTCAATGGCGACCGGGAGATACCGTCTGTCCCCGGGGAGAAGGTGAGGGGGGGGGGGGGGGCGGACAAAGGACGCGAGGCAGGGCCGGGCAGCACCTGCTGGGCGCGATGACCGCACCTTTCCATTCCGCTGCTCGTAGGATTTATCAGTATTACACTGATCCCAGATCCGAACGCACAGGTTTAGCGAAACGTATTTAGGTTTGTAGAGTCTTTAGAGTTTTATAACTCAGAAAAACTAAAACAACACTTTTCTATATCTCCATCCTCGACTATCTTCTCCCAACCCCCTTTTAGATTACACATCACATTTAGGTTTATAGAGTTTTTGCAGCTTTGTAGCTCAGAAAACTTATTTAATGAAGAAGATATAAAAACAGCACATTTCTATAAGTGCTATTTTCTCCTGAACGCATTCGAAGCCTTTATCCAAACTGCTTTAGAGCTTCAGACACTTTCATCCTCAGATGTTCGGAGCTTCGCCGCAGGTCATCACAGAGCAGCTTTGACCAGCAACACCTGTCGCGCGCTGCCTCCGTCTGGCAGATGTGCTTCAGCAACAATGGGTCCGTATCGATTTGCACGCGCCTGCCCTGTGGCCATGCAAGCTGATCCTTCCTCAAATAGCCCAGAGTGGGTCTCCATCAGCTGGATCCATCACCTCCTCCTCCTCCTCCTCCTCCTCCTCCTCCTTCAGTCCAGCTGATGAGTTTTATTGCAGGAGACAAACAAGTGATTCTGTTGCTGCAACAACGAGCAGATAAGAAACTAAAAACACACACGTTGTGTTTTCATACACGTGTTTACAGCTCAAACTGAAAGTGATGTGGATCTGCCGTCGCGAGTCTGGAGATAAGAAAGTCTAGAGCATGATTTCTCCTCTTTGCCATTCAAATTTAATCAAAACTCAGACAACAGCCTGGCGGATGTGGAGACGTGCGGACAAAAGAGCGGCGCGCCCTGGGGTTGGGGTTGACCTGGGTTTAGGAGAGAGGGGAGGAGGGGGCTGGGGGTTGAGGTCCCTCCCCTCATAGCTACAGTCCTCCATCTGCCGCTCGGCCTTCAGTGGAACAATAGCGCTGAATCAATCACCGCCAACCTGTGTCTCCTGCACGCCAGCCCCCTCCTCTATTAACGCAGCAGTGGCAGCAGGCCTGACCTGATGTGTGTCGGATTATCACGCAGCTAAAGAATAAGCAGATAAGCACGAGCTGTTGGACAGAAACCGCTCAGTCACTGAAATAGACGCGTGCGTAAAAGTTTGGTTGAGCGTAAAAGTGACCAGGAGGAAAGTCGCCAGAAACACTGTGGGTTTATAAAAAGCTGCAAATAAACACATTACACTAAACTTAATACTACATAAAAGCACATGCACATGTACTACTGACGACAGATCGCTTCATGAGTGGAAATGAGGCGTGCGTAAAAGTTTGGTTGTGCGTAAAAGTGATTAGGATTCAACAGGAAGTTGTGCAGAAAATGTTTATTTACAGCTTCACGTAAACTCATTCCATACAAAACAAATACACACGAACTACTGGGGTGAAAGTGCTCAATGAGTGGAAACGGTCCTCGCGTAAAAGTTTCTCCACGATTGGAAAATAGCAGAAAGTTGCAGAAAGCATTTGTTGAATCTATGCACCGAATACCAGACAATAGTTTACAAGTTGTCGTGCAGAGTTCAGCCCGTGTGGCCCCTGAACTCCCCAGAGTAAATAAATAAGAACCGAGCAGCGAGTTTCTGGACAGCTGATGTCCACGTGGTACGCAGTGCAGATTGCGCAGCACGCACAGCGTTCTGGCACGCGCTGCTCATTTGCATTTGTATGGAGGAGCGTGATAATAGAGGGCTTCTGTGCGCACAATAGAGGCCGTTTTATGGCCAGTCCTCGAGTCCACAGATGGCATCATCCACCTGCCCTTTCTCCCTGCTGCTCGGGGAGGAGGGGGTTTGTGAGGGGGGGCTGGGCTTCACACTTTCTCCATGTTGCTGCTAAAATAATGTCATTATAGTTTGAAATGCAAGAATCATCACTGGAAGTTTGTTAATTTGTCTTTAATAGTTGTTGTGGTTTAAAAAATACGCATGTTTGCACTTCTGTAGTTCGTCATACATGTGCATGTGAAACGTACAGAGACTTTTATGTTTCTTTATGAACCTGCAGATAAACACTTGTTTTCAACGTGCAGCTTTGCGTGTAGATTCTCCAGCTGCGTTCCAAGTCATTTGCGTGAAAGTGCTGCAGAGTGCACGAACTTTTTGTTTTTGTAAGAAGCTATTTTTAGTGTCAGGCCAGGCTGCATGCGCTCAGAGGGGGGGCGTGCGTGGCACGATGACCCCCATCAATCTGCCACGAGCCGGAGTGTGACAATGGCATTATCATACCAATACACCATTCAGCCTCAGCCAATCAGGGCGCGGCGCTTTCACTGCCCCGCACGAGCTGCAGAGCATAAAGAGAGGGAGGCTGCAGCTCTCCACTCACTCTGCTGCAGACTCAGCTCTCCGAACAAACTCTCTGAAAATCTCCCTGTGCGGAATAACTTCATCATCTTCATCATGACTCTTGAGGAGGTTCTGATCCAGAAATCCGCCGAGCGTGCCCAGTGCACCGGCCAAGCCCTGGAGGAGGTCCTGGTGTCGGCTAAAGACAACCAGTCTCTCACCGTGGGCGTCTACGAGTGCGCCAAAGTTATGAATCTGTAAGTATGAGACTCAGCTGAAGAGAGAAAGTTTATTCTGCAGATTCAGATTCTTTGGGTTTGTGTTTTGGATGAAATCTCATGAGCTTCTTTTCCTCATTGTTTCCCACAGTGACCCGGACAGTGTGTCCTTCTGCGTCCTGGCCACGGACGAGCAGTTCGAGTGTGACATCGCTCTGCAGATCCACTTCACCCTCATCCAGTCCTTCTGCTTCGACAACGACATCAGCATCGTCCGAGTGAGCGACGTGCAGCGTCTGGCTGAGCTCGTTGGAGACAAGGCGGAGCAGCTGGAAGACGCTCACTGCGTCCTCATCACGGTATGTACCCGGACCTCAGTCTCCTCCAGCCTCATCCTTTGCTCCTCTGCTCCAGATGTGTGTGTGTGAGACATGTGACACTAACCCCTCTTCCTCCTCCTGTGTGAACAGAACCCAGCTGAGGGCTCTTGGGAGGACCCTGCTCTGGAGAAGCTGCACCTGTTCTGTGAGGAGAGCCGCCGTCTGAACGACTGGGTCCCTGAGGTCAGCCTCCCCGGCCGCTGATCGGGGCCCCGGCTCCTCTCTTGCTCAGATGCTGTGAAGCTTCTTATCTGGAAATACTCATCCCGATGAGGATGACCCTGTTTCTGCTCATCCCTGGATACTCC
The DNA here is from genome assembly GCF_009819705.1 of Hippoglossus hippoglossus. Lineage (NCBI taxonomy): Eukaryota > Metazoa > Chordata > Actinopteri > Pleuronectiformes > Pleuronectidae > Hippoglossus > Hippoglossus hippoglossus. The sequence goes on from NC_047162.1 coordinate 18,986,390, forward strand.
TGAGGAGGATTCCCGTCCAGGCAGCACGGCGCCGGCCCCGAGGAGGGGCCCCCGTGAACCGTCGCCTCTTGTCCCGTCCATGCCCAGATGACTCTCATTCTTTATGTGAACGAGGTCGGGCATGCTACAAGAGCGACTCGTCGACCCTCATTCTTTGTGCGGATGAGGTTTGGAGAGGAAGGAGAAGCGAGTTCTGCGTCCTGTGGTTCCACAGAGCAAACGTCGCACGTTGACACGCACGCGCAGCAGGAGAAGAAGCGGTGCGGAGGAAGAGGCCTTTTTAAAAAGAGACTTTTTTAAAAGTGTCCTCTTCGCTGAGCAACACGACAACAGTTGCAATCAGCGCAAATGTTTCCCACTTTCCAGAATGGTCTTAATTCTCTAAAGGTTTCACTTTAGAAATTTAACGATGACAAAAAAATATTCTAAAAAAAAAAGTCTTGGAAAAAAAAGCATCTAAAGGTTTCACTTTAGATTTTTAACAATGATTTTAAAAAGATAAACATAAAAACAAGAATAAAATGTCTTTTCTCTGAAGGTTTCACTTTGGAAAATGGATGAATTAAGTAAATGTACAAGATGATGTAATGAATGCTTCTTTGTTGGAAACTAATTTATATTGTTAACACGTTACAAGTTGTGTGAAATGATGAATAAAAGTCAACAAATCATATTCTTGTGTTTTGTGTTTTGTTACTTTCTCTCTTGAACAACACGCGTCACCCGGAGTTGTGTGTTTGGAGTTTCACACTCAGCAGTATTTGCATGGAGCGCGCGCCCGCCTGTCATCTGCTCACAGAATAAAGGCCGTGCTCGGCCCCGCCCCCCCCCCCACACAGCTCATCTGCATGTGTATGGCGCAGCGCACAATAGCGCCGCTCCGGGCCTGTCGGCTCCAGCGGTCCGCACAGAGCGGCCATTGTCTGGGCTGCAGATGTCTCCGCAGCCACGCCGCGCCATCTGCCGCTCCCTGCAGGTGGGGGTCGGCCAGGGCAGGGCCGGGAGGAGGTGTCAGTGGGTCTCCAGTGCCGGGGGGGGGCAGCCGGGCTGGGTCTGACTGGTTTGGGCCGGTTGTGGAGGTCCCGAGTATCATCTGGTGTCCTGCCAGCTGCTGTCGGGACTATTGTTTACTGGCAGGCACTTGGTGAAACTTTGGTAAACAGGCCACAGAGAGGGGTGGGGGGGGGGGGCAGCAGCTGCTCTGCAGCTCAACAATGAAACCTGCGTCTCACACACATCAGCCTTTCAACACATTATTTCTCCTTTCAGGAACCAAACGAGTCTTTTCAAATCCACACAACTGGTTTCTATGGGTCCAAGTTTTCTCTTTTCCTTTGTAATCTGCACATTTTCCAAAACCCTGCGTGCACAAAAGGAAAGATGCACAAAATGCACGTGCACAAACATTATATTTTGCATGAAAGAGTTTATGCATTAAAGACAATAAAGATAACTGTCGTTGTTCTTTGGTTCATATCAGTGTAAAGTTTGCACAGGAACCTGAACAAGTCATCATACGACTGATTGAAGCCAGTTCTGTTCCCTGAAAAGACTCATGTTGTTAATGAAAGAAGAAATAATGTGGTGAAAAGACAGATCTCTGTGACACGGGTTGAGACCGGGGGCTGTGGCTCAGAGGGGAGAGCGGGTCATCCACTAATCAGAGGGTCAATAGTTCAATCCCTGGCTTCTTCCATCCCCGTGTCAAAGTGTCCTCGGGCCAGATAGAGAAAGTGCTGCAGATAAATACACGTGTGTGAAGTGCAAAAACATTAAAGCACTTTGAGTGGTCATCAAATCTAGAAAAACTCTTTATAAAAACATTTACCATCATTTTATGAAATGGTTGTTCTCTACCTCAGGGTCAGGACCCAGATTTACACATAATCTTTAATCTTCTGATTCTTTTGACCTCGTTAGGCCAAAAAAGTAAAATCAGTCTTTAATGACTCAGACGCTGAAGCTGAGAGGTTTCCAGCAGCTTGGCTTTATTTTGAAGGGATCAGAAGCCATAAAAAGTTTTAAATCTCTTTTAAAATTAGAGAATTACAAAATGTACAGAAAATTTATAAGAAGAACATTTTATACAGACGTTTACATGTCATCAGGCACTTTCACAGACTGGAAGAAGAAAAACAACTTTAATACAAATTGTGAAAAAAGGAGTCTCTTACACAATGTATATAAATAGTATATATAAGATTTAAAAAAAATCCCTGTGAACTTGTTGGTATAAAAGAATCTGTATAAAAAGAGTTTCTCTAGCAGTTATGAAAGCACACAGAGCTTGGAGGTGTGTCTGAGGCCCCTGTAGGACCGGAGCCCCTCTCTCTTAGGGTCCCTCACCATCCCTCGTACCACGGGGGGGCAGTCGCAGCCCCGGCGCTTCTGTGCTCGGTGCAGCAGGATTCGATAAACCCCCGTGACGGGGCTGCGGCTGTCTGTGGGCCGGTTGATCCGCAGATGCACGGAGGTAAAGCCGAGCTCCTCCAGCGAGCTCCTGATCTCCTCCTCCTCCTCCTCCTCCAGGTCCCCGTACTCCGAGCCCAGCAGGCTCTGCAGGGGGCTCACCGGTTCCTGACGCACCAGCGACCAGGGAAACTCCACAGGCAGCAGCCAATCGCAGCCCAACATCTGGTCCACGGCGCAGCGGTCGTCAGGGACTGGCTTCAAGATGCCCCTGATGAGTTTCTGGCAGGGACCGGCCACCCAGGGCGGGAGGGTGTAGGCCCCGTCAATGATGCAGCGCCGCAGCTTGCCCATGGTTTCGGCGCGGAACGGCATGGTGCCGGTCACCATGAAGAAAAGCAGGACCCCCATGGCCCACACATCCACCGGAGGCCCCAGGTAGGACTCGTCCCTGAAGAGCTCCGGGGCGGCGTAGGGCGGAGAGCCACAGAAGGTGTCCAGGGCGTCGGCACGGTTTGAAACCCGCGTGCTGAATCCAAAGTCAGCCACCTTCACACAGCTGCTGGTGGTGAACAGAACGTTCTCTGCCTTCAGGTCTCGGTGGATGATGTTGATGTCGTGCTGCAGAGAAAAAACACAGGATTTAAATGTCTTAGTATGGAACAGATCTGAGATCGTAGATGATCGGTGAGCTTTGATTTGATTTAGTTTGTCAGAACTTGACATTACAGAGAAAACCAAATGTGGCTGCTCACCATGTATTTGATCGCAGAGAGGATCTGGGCGAAGATGATCTTGCTGGTTTTGTCTGTGCATTTCCCCTCGTTGCAGATCTTGTTGTGGAGGTCGCCTCCTCCTGCGTACTCCAGCACCAGGTAAAGGCGGCTGGGCGTCTCCACCACCTCGTACAGTCGCACCACGTTGGGGTGCTGCAGGAACTCCATGCTGCTGATCTCCTTGGAGAGCAGACGCTGGGCCTGAGCGTCCAGCTTCGTCTTATCCAGGACCTTCAGGGCCACTTTGTCTACGAGATGAAGATGAGGACAAGGACATCTTATTTTCATGTGGTTGCAGTGGGAAAGGATCACAGGCAAAAGTAATGTGACTCGTAAAGGTGTGATGAACAAGTGGATCGTTTCTTTACCTTTAGCCAGAGCGTGGAACGCCATTTTGACCCTGGAGAAGGTCCCGCACCCGATCTCCCCTCGGACCTTGTAGAAGCCCACCCTGCGGCCTATGATCAGCTCCTTGATGGTCTTCTCGTCCTTGCACATGTCGGTGGTGAGCTTCTGCAGGGGGGTGACCGGCGGCGGGGCCTCGGCCTCCTCATCCTCGGACTCCGCGAAGGAGCTGTCTGTCAGGCTGTATTGGCAGTGGTGGAACTTGGGGCTCGCCACCTGGTACTGGGGTCCGGGCATCTCTGTAGCAGGCTGGAGATTCACAGATATGATAAATGTCTGGAAACATAACAAATACTAACGTACACATGAGCGAGCTCTAAATATGACTCTTCAAATATTCCCAAATAACTGATTTTTATTGGCCGGATTTTTCTATAAACTGAAGGCTCATCCCTCAAGGTCGACAAATTAAATAAAGAGTCTCATGCAACATCTGCCCCGTACACACCCGGTATCAACATGTGGTTCTTGTGACTTGATCACAAGTGGACGGCTCTGAATGCTAAATGAACGTGGACCCATGAGGCCCCGACCACCTCCGCATGTGCGTTCACACGTGTACTTAGAGCCGTCCGCTTGAGATCGGATCACAAAACCCACCTGTTAATACCTGGTGTGCACGGGGCCATAGCGTTCACTGCGGACCTGTAAGTGGAAATTGCTGCAATAAGACCAAAGAGATTTGACAAAATATAAAACTAATGTAAAAGACAAGGTGCTCATCTTCTTACCAAGTTCCCAAATGGTTGCTCTGCATCAAAACACGTCCACGGCGTCCATCACGAGCGACACAGCTGAGGAGGAAACATGCTTCTTTTGGCCCAAAAGGAGCCACAACAGTTATGTTTCTTCACACATGCTGAGGTCGGACTCGATCTCATCCCACTGAGCCGACTGCTGCCATCGCTGCTGTTCCTCCACTGCGCACTGATGGGAACAGTGGAGTGGAGGGGGCACGTTCACAGTCAAGTGGACAGCCAGGACGAGCTTCCCTGGCCACACCCTTCGCCGCTCACCTCTCCCTGTCTTTCACCCTCTCGTCCTCACTGAGGAACCAGGGATTAAGATGGTGTCATGAACTCTAATCCTGTTGTAATTTAGGACCGTCCCAATCCCTTCAAACAGTTAACATCAGGCCAGGGAGGTAAAAACCAGGCTGAAAACAGGCAGCAGAGGACGAATACGTGCACGTACTGGTATCTACAGTACATATACATATGACAGGATGCATTGGATCGCAGGTGCAGGAGAACACACCCGTGTGAGAGACATGTCTGCGTTGTGCAGCCACGCTTGATCTCTTGGCTTTTGTGAAGATGAAATGTTACGCAACAGCATTAGGCAATGTTCCCATCGAGATTAGCTCCCTGTCCCCTGAGACGCTGAGCAGAGCAGATCAAGAGATTACAAAGCATGAGGTCAGCAGGCGGAGCGTCTTCCTTCAGGTGTGTCAGTCCCTGTGAGCAGCAGTGGACAGGAGGGACGACCGAAAAGACGTCAAGAGGTGAATAAGTGCACAACTGACTTGTCATGATATAAATCAACGACAAACGAGTATAAAACCCAGAGAACAACGAAACACTCTTCATTGAAACCACTAGTTAAATATCTCCTCTTATACATGTGCACCCATGCTTTTATTTTGAATTTAGTTAAATAAAAATGTCTATAAGCACGACTGATGCTTGAGCTTTTCACAGCCAGATCTGCATTTCTATAAATGTCACTAAGACTTTCTGACTTATCAACCACTTGTTTCTGCTTTAAACTCTCAAATAACAAAGTTTAAATAATGTGATTTTAACACAGTCCAGGAAGCGACTGCAGTAAATAGTCCAGCACCATAACAAAAGCACATGTTTTGTTTTTATGCATTATACAAGTTATATTTCTCCTGAAGAGGTGCAGGTAGAGTAGATTTTATTTAATGATAAGCTAAGCTAACCAACTGCTAACGATAGCTTCATTATGAGCATACGAACGTGACAGTGATATCAAACATCTCATCTAACGCTGAAAATTAAGCCAGTAAATCTTAAAATGTAAATTTATCTTTATAAATTAATGTGACAAAAGCCTCAATATCAGCTTCACATTGCTCCAGTTTAATAAACCATCAAATATCAACACAGGCTTTCAGAATTTAGCTCAAAACAATAAAGTTGAAGTACTAATGTTCAGAATGACTACAACACCATGCATGTTCTAAAATAATAAACATATGTATGTAAATAACTAATACAATACAATAAATACTCTGATCATTGCATAGATTGTCAACATCAGTGAAAGACAAGTTTGACTTTGAGGAACCTGAGTCAGAGTTAAATGATTAGTTTTCCTTTAATTGAAAGAAGTCAAATAGGTTTAATTCCCTGAACGATCCTGGACTTCTAACTACTCCCTGACTGCTTCCTCTGCGTCGCCTCCCTGCAGCCGTCTGATTGGATTAAAGCCTTAGACAGGTTAACAGGTTTGAAAGTGTTCTCTGCACACTGCTCACCTGTGAAGCTGCAGCTCCAGTGAGGGCCGACGGTGCATCAGAAGCAGTGGGATCTCTACAATGTGTACAACAGTTATGCTTTCAAAATGAAACTAATGAACTACAAAGTGTGAAATGGTTGAGTTACTTGTCTCCAGTGAGTCTGGAGCTTTGTGCAGCTGCAGAGCCGACAGCTCAGCGGCTTGTTAACTTCGTTTGGCCTTGACACAATCTAGATCTTCCTCCTCTTCAGGCGGCTGTCGCTGACGCCGCTGCAGCGCTGGCTCTCCTCCAGCTCCTTGATTCTCTGACGCAGGGCCCCAATCTCCTTGTTCTTCTCCTCTTGGATGAACTGCAGCTTCTGAGGACAAGAAGGAGGCTTTAGAAACACGTCTGACGCTGATGACCTACTCAACATTACCCACTGATCTTCAACAGTTTATTCAGTGGTTCTCGTAAATAACCGGCTTCTAAACGATTCACAATAATTGTACGAGAGAAAAAAACAGTAACTTCCCATCTGGGTTATTTTATTTATTTCACAACAATACAGGGAGGGAGGATTCTGGGAAGTAATCTGTTACTGAGAAGAGGGAAACGATCAGGACATTAAGAAAAACCTGATGTGAAGGTCACAGGTCAGGGCTCATCTGAAGTTCGCATTCAAAAGACAGAACATACAAACTGGCACATGAAATATGTTTCTGCTGGAGCACGATCAAAAATTCTGATACCTATATACTGTCTGATGTGTAATATGGATATTTTTTTAAATGGCCATGATTCCTAAAACCTTATCAAACCCTTATGACAAAGAAATGCAGTTGAAGCTTGATACTTTACACTTTAACCATAAACTTTATTATAAATAACTATAAGTAAAAAGAAAAAAACAACTACAACCAAATATATAGAAGTTTTATTAAGAAAATAAACATTTAATGTAAAATATAAACATGAATCTTTTCTGCATTGTCTATACTGTAAAATAAAACCGTTCATATTGGCCAACTGATAATTCAGTGGAGCTCTAGCTTCTGCACAGTGAGACCTTGGCTCCCACTTCAGTGTGTTTACTTGTTAATTAAGCTCTATAATGGAGAGGAGGGGGGGAGGATATAAAAGAGCGTGTGCGGGCCGCTCACCCTCTTGAAGACGCTCTGAGGAAGGAGGCCGGAGCCTTGCTGCTGCTGCTGCTGCTGCTGCTGCTGCTCCCTCCACTGAGCTGAGCTCTGAACTCGGGCTAACTTCGCACCAAACTGACAAAACACACACAGCAAAACGTCAAATAAACGTAGGACTCGACACATTGTCTGAGAAGAGATGAGACCCTCCTGCAGACGGACTCTCGACCTCTTCAGCCCTTCAGATTATCTATGTCATTACATGTTTGGACTTTATGAGGAGAAAATAACAAATTACAGACTTTAATCTTTAGAAACTAGTGGATGACAAAAGTAAAATGAAGCCTCTTCTTTCGTTTACCTCCATCTGTAACTTGAGGAGCTCGCTCTGCCTCTCTCTCTCCTGATCCTTCAGCCTCTTCTTCATCTCCTCCAGATACAGATCCTTCTTCTCCAGAAGCTTCTTCACTTCAGCATCTTTGGCTTCCACTGTCACAACAAAAGACAAATTAAGGTTAATCATGAGAATACTTTAGTTTTTCTTTATTTTTAGAGTATTTCCTACACTGAGAAAGTTATGTTTTCATCACTATTTGATTGAAATTCATGTCGAGGGGAAACTTTCAGGAATTGTTATACTATTGACTGATGTTTTACTGAAAAATAAAGTTGACTTAAATGTGAACTGTGCATATTAGTAGTATTCAGATGTCAGTGAGTGTTTTCCTTGTTGTCAACAGCTGCTCTGTATGTGTCGTTGTTTGTCTTGTGATTTCAGACATTGGACATTGGATCTGGACTCTGAGGGATTTGTTTTGAGCTCTTACCCTGACTGGAACCCTCCCTCTGCGCGAGCTCCGCCTCCCTCCTGCTCTGCTGTCTCACGGCCTCTAGCTCCCTCTTGTGTCTCTCCTCCTTTGTGACCATTTCACAGAGCAGCCGCTGAGCCTCAGCCTCTCCATCCTGACGACACACAGACCACATCACTCACTGATGCTGCAGCTGGTGAACACTTTAAAGTCACGACTTCGTGTCTGCTGTGAACAAAGTGAATGAAACGTTTGTGCTTCCATCTTCACCTCCACCGTTCTCTCGTTCTGTCGCTTCAGGTCGACCACGTCCCTCTTCAGTCTCTGGTTCTCCACTGCAACATGAACAATATTCACAAAGAGGAAGAACTATTTGTTCTTCCTCTTAAAAAGATGTGCGCTCAGCTGGTGTTTGTAAATTTACCTCTGAGGTTGCACTGCTCCTGCAGAGTCTGCTGCAAACTGTTCACTGTGAGGAGAAGGCTGTCTCTCTCTGCAACACACCGATCAACACAATTAACAATGACAGGCGGCTGCCAGACAAACACTGAACTCTGGAGAATCTCCGGATAGTCTCTGGACGGGAGGAGATATGAGTGTGAGAATTAAAATGTCCAAATGAGAGGCTGCAGACAGTTGTATAATCTTAAATTCATTATTATTTCAGGGTTGTTATGGAGTGTGTGTCCTTTAAAGTTCACCTGCGTGACCATGTATTCGAGGTGGGATTACTTAATAATACATCAGCCCCTTTTGTAAATGTTAACACTTTTAGGATTTGATTTTCTGAAGGTAACAAACTTCAGACTTTGTCTTTTCTCCATGCACCAGGGACGTGCTGTCGTTTGGTCAAATCACCAGCAGAGGGAGGCAAACAAACACCAAGTCCCACCAGGCTCTTTAATCTTCTCAAACAAACAGAATAAAGTTATTCAGTTAGTTTCTAATGTAAAGAAAGAAAAGTCACCTTCAGTCAGACTCTTCTCTTTGGTCTGATAGAATTTAACGAGTCTCGTGGCGTCGTCCAGCTCGACCTCCAACAGCTGGTTTCTGCCACTGACCTGTGAGATCGTCTGTGGAACAACAGTAAGAGACAGTGGACATGTTTGTCTTTATTATGGTCCCTCAAGGACGGACAGTGGAAAGGGAACAGACTCTAATGCATCTGTACATGACACTGAACTAAATGTCTCATGGGTTTGAAATGGCCTCACTTTGGATTCAAGGAACATTAACGTGGCATTTTATACATGTTCGGACATGTTATTTATTAATAAACTTAACAATTAATCTGTAAAGAAATAACCACAAGTCTTAGTTTAATACTGTTTAGTGGATAGATAGATAGATAGATAGATAGATAGATAGATAGATAGATATAGAGATAGATTGATCTATTTATCTAAGATAGAAATGTATAATTCAATAGAAAGTAGTGAGGAAAGTATCATTAGCAACATGAAGTTTCTTTGATATTTTCAGATGATTAATATAACTACAGAACTAATTACCAGTAATACAAATAATCATCTTTAAGTTTAATTAACTTGTGTTTCTTCTTTTCATACTTGTAACAGTCACATTAAATTAGCCACTGATGAGCTAGTTAGCTAGTGACTCTTAGCTAGCGAACTGGCTAAGCTAGCTAACAGGCTGAGCTAGCTAACTGGCTAACTAGCTTACCTGCTCCAGTTGAGCGAACTCCTCCATTAGGTCGTCGAGATGAAAACAGTTTAACTTCTTCATGGTGTTTGTCCAACAAAGAGCAACTTACTGAAGAAAACAGCGACGAACGCTCGACTTTCATTCAAGATGCGTGAGATTCCTCTGCGGATGCTAACCGCTAACCGCTAACTGACCGACAATGGACGAGGCTAACGTTAGCTGACATTTAGCTGCAGGAGCTAGTTCACAGCAACGCTCAGAAAAATGATTATTCTATTTTAAATTATACATTTACTGTTCAGTGCAATAGATGATGTAATATTTGTTTTTGTTTCACCAAATAATTAAACTGAACATTTAAGAGTAAAGTTATGTTGAAAATACGAATTTATATATTATATTATTATATATTACCTTGTTTGTCAAGTAGTAAGTAAAATCTATTAAATAATAATAATTGTTATTATTACATTTTTAAAGTAAGTGGAGACATGAAACTATCTGAGATTAATAACACGACATGAGAGCAAAAGTATGAAAGTTCTTTATTTGACACTTTTTAAACAGCTAAAATGTAAAAACTGTAAAATTCAATACTGACGAAAAATGTACCCAAAGAATTGAATGTACATGAAGATGCACATTTTACTAGAAACCAAAAGAAAAACTGAAAAAAGAGTCCATGCATTAGAAAAATATACTTCTACTACGTACTGTTACTTCCCCAGAAGACGAAAGATCAAATACCTTTCGCCGTCAGCTCGGGAAAAACCTTTCAGTCTATGAAGAAATTAGTATGTAACAGCAATAACATAAGACAAGTATTTTAATATTTCATGCTCCAGTTGATCATTTATGCTTTGTTCTGCTTCACCTGTCGCCAACAACAAGATTAGATCGAGTATTAAACAAGCAATGGCTGACTCATTAGTTTAGTGACATTGGTGTTAAAGCCCGAGAAGCTATGAAAATATTATTAAAACCATTAATTCAGTGTGTTTGAGATGATTCATTGTTTCCAGACATTTTCCCCCCAGATTGTGTTTATACACAGAACCTGATTTTATCATACAGAAAGTTATTGATATGTACAAAGTTTTGAGAATAAAACAAACAGTCTCATTTAGTGCTGCATTAGTCAACATTATATATTATAAAATGTAATGAAACGAGGAAGGTGTCAACGGGGAATTATCCTCATATAGTTTTTTTGTGTTTATAAGTTCACAGGAGCAAACGGCAGATGGAAATTTAGAGTAGTTGGTGAAGAAGGTGGAACATTTAGCAGCCAAGGGTCCATTTCCACCCAAAGTATCTGGAACTTTCACCGTAGCATAAAAACCAGTGGGAAATTAGGCAAATTAGCAAAGTAGCCTGCACCCCCACCAGCAAGGACTTTTTGGGGGAGTTAAATAATTCCCTTATCCCTGGTCCCTGTGATGGAAAAGCTACAAAAGTTCCTAGTTCCTGGGGAAACGCAGCTTAAACAGTCAGATATCTTTCTCAGGAGTCGATGGAGACCAAACCTGAGCTAAAAGAAAAGTGAAGATTGGATTTACATTCAGCATTTGGACACAAATACAACTCTAAACAACTGAATTGCAGGTTTCTATGCTGGACTTGAAATTGCAGCTGATCTGGTTGTAGCCAAAAGAACATTAACATGTCGGGTCCTTGGGGATTGTTCAGTTCTCTCGTGGCCAGAATTGATCATTGATTGCAGCTTTCACAAAACCTATGTTCTAAAGAAGCAGTGTTGAGCTCCTGTTTTGAGGAGTCAGATTGTTGAATTATTGAGCAGCTTGTGTCATTTCCTTTCCACAACCGCAGCTAAACACATTCTTGTGTCCTATTCATCGCTCATAGCAAACCTGTGGACTTCCCAGTGGGAGGTCGGGGGACGACAGCCGCATATGGCCCCCCGACCTCCCACTGCAGCCCTGTCGGGGGTGCAGTGGGAGGTCGGGGGACGACAGCCGCATATGGCCCCCCGACTATTTTAGGAGAGCTGACATTCAAAACACAGCCTCGGGAAAATCAATCTCCAAGAACTGTTCCGAAGCGTATCTGCCCTGGATTGAATAGTCTTTACTTTGCACGGCCCGCCGCTGACCTACGGCGTGACGCTTCCCAAAAGGTCAGGGGTCAGGTAGCCGTCTGGGGTGGGCATGGGCTTTGGGATTATTATCTGTGGGACAGGTGTGGAGTTTGATGTCAGTAGGAGGCTGTTCTGTCCATCAACGCCCTCGACCACGGTGTAGACAGGGGGAGAGGGCAGCGGGGACATGGCGGTGGGGTCTGCTTCGTAGTAAGGCGATGGCACCGTGTAGCGGCGCTCACTCAGATCCCCATCGGACAAACTGGGGCTCATTTTCCCGGCTTTCAGCTCGGAGGTGTAGCCGCCGTTATCTGCACTCACCAGCATCAGCCGGAAATCGTTCTTTTCCTTCTCCTTCTCCACCACACTGTCTTTCTCTGAGTCTTTGCTCGTGGTTTTTTCCAGGTCAGTCTGCTCCTCAGGTGCCAGCAGCACTTTGCCAGACGACCTCACCTCAGTCACCTGCGTGTACAGAGCCTCCCGGGTGCTCGGCGTCTCCGCAGCAGTTGGGCTGCTTGGCTCGGATGCGTCTTTACTGAGGGTTTGGTTCGGGATGAGAGGATTGAACGGTGACACGTCCGAGTCGATGGGGAGATCCGGGTCGCAGCAGCTGGCGCGGCCCGAGTCGTCGTCCCTGAAGCCGATGGAGAGCGGAGAGCAGCTGTAGAACAGGGAGCGTTCCACGAGGCAATCCGTGTCCAGTTCTGTGAGTCTGTCGCTCTGCTCCTCGATGTCCAGATCGATGAACTCCACCCAGGAGTCGCTGTTGTACAGCTCCGGCCTCAGATCGGGGGGACCGCCCAGGATGGACGTCAGCTCTCTCAGCTTTCCTTTCTGTGAGATATAGAAAATCAGCTGATGAGTCGGGTCAGAGGCTTCTCTTTTTACATCCAGGCTACAGCCACACTTTTACGGTTTTGTCTGAAAATGCATAGACTCTGCTACAGAGATACAGTTTGGAAAATTCGAGCAATCTGTGTACAGGAGTGGTCACGTGATGTGGTTAGAGTTCAGGTGTGTTAGAGTGTGTTATATGCGGGTGAATACCTTCAGGAGCTCAGAATCAATTCCTCTGATTTTCGGTCCAGGGACAGGAGGCAAAAGAATAAACATCAACCTTAGGGAAGCAAAAAGAAAATCACATGAATAAAGACATTCAGACTATTTAACGCTTTTGAATGACACAGACAATGAGACTGATTTTCAAGGTCACAGCCCACGCAGACACCGAGCAGCCGACTGAACGCCCTCTTGTCTCTGAGCTTTTTCAAAGCAGAAAACCTGCTGCTTGATAATTCACTTACTTCTCCTGCTGTGATATGAGAACTAACATCAGGATGGCCAGTAAACACAAGGCGCCAAAGATGAGCAAAGCCACGACTGGGAATCTGGACACTGAGAAAGATCAAAAACACATATATAATATAATTATATAACATAGAAAGATAATGGATTTGTTTTTATTCAGTGACTGTGTGACTCATAAAGGAAAAGATGAACTAGTGACGCTTTCATTTATCATAACATGAAGACTTTGCAGTGAGCGTCGACGTCATCGTATGCAAATATCTTCCGGTAGTTCCCGAAGCCTGATTGGTGACTTTAGGCCGTCGTGCTATTAGAGCACAGGCCCCTAATTCATGACCTATACTGCAGCCAGCCACCAGGGGGCGATCAAAATGCTACACATACAGCACCAGCCAGTGTGTAAACGTAGTAATGAATGTTTACCTTTGGATGGGATATGGACAAACACAGAGTCGCTGAATTCTCCGAAGTCTTTCGCTGCGTGCATTTTGCACCGGACTCGAACCTCGTGATTGACGTTGGTCTGGAGCCCGTAGAGGGAGCGGTGCGTGCTCAACACAAGTTCAGACTGCGGGGAAGAAAAAACAAGATTCAGAACAGCAGCACAGTTTTTAAACTCAACTCCACCAAAGCTCGAAATTTAACACAGCGGAAATAAAAACGGAGAAGGTGCCCACCGCCTTCCACAGGTCGGAGTTGACGTCGCGGTGCTGGACCTCGTACTGGAGGCGCATCCATCCCATCCCCACGTCCGCGGACTCTGGAGGCTTCCAGCTCAGCATGATGTCATAGTGAGTCCCGGTGGAACTCACATTCAGCAGCGTCCAGTTCAGGCTGAACGCTGGATCCGGTTGAACTGCAGAGCGGAAAAAGGTTCATCATCAGAAGTTTAACATCACCTCAGGTTTCAATACACGTTAAGGAAACTCCATGGACAAAAGTAAGTGGACACCTGAACGTTGCATCCACATGCGATTGCTTAGCAAAGTGTCCCATTATTTTTACACTGTTACACGTGTTTACAGCCGAGCAGCTAACCCACCGATGTCTTGAACGTAGAACAGGTCCTCGTCGTAGAGGACGGTTCGGTCGGCCGAGTGGAGCTGGACGCTGTAAATGGTCCAGACGGTCGTGTGGTTCTTGTTGAAGAAGCACTCGTTGGGCCGCTCGGTGCTGTAGTGAGGACACTCGCTCCAATTTTTAGGGGAGTCCGGGGAGGGTCTGCGGGGCGGAGGCAAGACAACATGAGAACAAATACAAGATGGAAGGAGGAGCACTTCTGTCAGTCTGAAAATCTACTCTACAAAGCAGCTTAGGAATATGTCAGAGGAGAAATAGAGAATGTTTATACAGCTGTAGATTAAAACAGGGTGTATAATATGAATGCACATATTTGGGTCTTTAAATTAATTGCCTGATAATGCAGGTGACATCCATGTAAAATAGTAAAACGAACAGTTCTATGAAGAAGCACTGTGTCTATCCAAAGCTCAACATTCTTCCTCTGCACCATAGAGTTCCATTTATGTACAAAATAACTTTACCTATAATCACATTTTTCTCAGTAGTATTGAGTAGTATAACTCATTAATAAGACGTCGTAAAAGGCCTTAAAACCAAAGAAAATACAGAAACTATAGATCAGATCAGGATTTGTTTGATTTATTTAATTATGCACATGCATGTTTACACCCATAGATTATATATCAGATTTCTGTTTTGCAATTTTCCCCTTCTTCCGTGCACATTGTTGTAAAAAAAGCCTGGAAACCTTGATTTCTTTGAGAGCACAGAGAAACCACATTATGTCTGGCAGAGTTTCCCGGCTCACATTTTGTTAAAGTAGAATAAGCGGAGGGCTCCCGGCTCGGAGAGGTTCTGGAAAGTGCCGACATTCCATCTGCAGCGGAAAGTCTCCATGTTGTTGGAGACACAGCCAGTGATGTGTGGGCGTCTCTCGGGGAGGACTGCAGGGAGACAATAATTACACATCGGATCCTTTCTTTTATTCCACAAACATCTGTTTCACTCTCTATGACTCGCGGCCGCCTGTCAGGGACACGGTGTAACCTAACTCCAATGAGCTCCAGCCACAGGGCAAACAACCAGCGTTTTCCTGGAAGACATTTAACTGCTCTTCAAGCAAAAGCTGCCGCTGGAGAGTTCACTGCCACGGCTGTCGTGGAATCAGCTTTTTTTGCTTTCCCCATACGCAGAAACGCTGGAGCACAGAATGTACCACAGGGATCCTGTTTTACTGGCTGCAAGAACTCACACTATGTGTTCACACAGCTTCAGGGACAGGGAGTAGTATTGCAAAATTGGAAATTAGACATTTTATGAGTGTGCTGCAGAGAGTCGCACAGTGAAAACTAAGTTGCAAAGAATTTTTACAGTGTTGAGACGGATCCAGAAAAATCTGTGAAACCAAAAAAGGGATTTGATCTGAGGAAAAGGATTTTGTTTTTAACTGTCAGTCTGGCGTGTTCTGTGTCATTTCCTGTTGCACATACAGTTCTCATCTGCTGACTGCAAGACATTATACTGTAATAGTTACAGTATACCATTACCAGTTACATATACCATTGTATCTGTACCATACCAGGTTACAGAAGTAATGTAGAGTTCTTCTTTTCCTCGCTGCACTCGTTCTGTTTCCAAATAATGTTGTTTTAAGATGTGCCTTTGATTAGAAAAGACATCTTTGCCATGTGGTGATCACAGCATTGAGATAAATCACATTTAAAAATGGTTCAACTGGGTAATTCAAGGAAAGCAGGAGTTTATGTCAATCCAGATCAGTATCAGAATTTCAGTCAAAAAGTTTAATTTATGCATTTATTTTAAAATATTTGCTACTATCTGATCTTTTTCAGTCCCACGTATGAATATTAGTATCCAGGGCTCTTCTCCAGACCAGTGTGTGTAAAACCAGAAGAACCACTTCTCTGCAGCTTTCAATCCCGTCAGCCTCGAGGTTAATAAGCAGTTAAATACTTGTGTTAAATGTGGACGAACTGGCTCTTTAACCAATGAGCTCCGGGAGGTTGTGATCAACACGTCAGGAGGAGCAACACAAACACAAGGCCGGGCCGGCTGAGTACCGAGAAGTGTCAGGACAAGACGCCTCCTCTGCAGCGGAGGATGAATACCTCTGGCTCAGGGTGCTTCGGGGAAGGGGGGGGGGGGGGGGGGGGTAACAGGTTAAAAATAACCTGTTTACCATATCCCCGACCCTGAGTAAGGACTGTGCTGAGCTCAGGACGAGGGGTAAAATCTATTTGACTCTCAGTTATGCGAAGCATTCGTGAGGCTCATTTCAACCTGATGAATGAGCTCATGTGGGTGGTTTGGAAAGAGGGACACGAGGAAAGTGGTTAAAAGAGACAGTTTGCAAGAACTGATTTATTATTATTTATTATGGTTTGTGTGAAAGGGAAGATTTAACTTTTTCTTCCCAAATTTGCATTTCCCACATGTCCACTGAGATCTGTGTTGGTTCAGGATCACACGTGAAGATTCAATCTTAACGTTTGGAAAACCAAGGTGTATATTCTGTAATAAGTCTGGAGTGAAACGCTTAAATAACTTTAATTTATTAGATTAGCCAACAACGTTTTTGCACATCTGGGTTATTAAGCCTCTTAAATCTATTGCAGGAAGATTTACGGTATAAATATATTTACTGTGGAGGAAGATTTTACAATGTGGTCAGAGTTTGCTCCCTTTAGTATTTTTATACTTTTAAGTAGATTTCTGACTTTTACTTCTGAGTATTTTTACATTGTGGTTTTGTTGTCAAACATCTGGATCTGAGTATTTCTTCCACCACCGACTGACACAAAGAGCAATGAAGGTGAAAGGAAAGTGTTTCTGCTCCGTGACGTCTGACTCTCACACAGATTAACATCCACACACAGAGTGTTGTGAACATCTGGGTCCCGGTCGTTAGAACACAACCCGCTCACCTTGCAAACTGACCGGCCTGCTTTATTTTTCGTGCCTGTGTGTCAAAGTTAAGTGCTGCCGTGTTTGCTCAGCAGAGTTCACCTCTGGTGTAAGTAAACATGTGAGCCGTGGACGTGGAGCTCTTTGTGAACACACTCATTAGAGCCACAAAACACGGAGCCACTGTGATATCACTTTACAACGAACAGCATTCACTCATTACAGGACTCGTCCTCCTGAGGCAAACCACGAGCCGAGCCAGTAAACATGTTGACGCTGTGATTTCTCTCTGAGCGCTGCCAACGCAGGTCTATCTTAGGGTTAAAGAAAACATCCTCAATGTGTTTTTTAAGCCCAGATGTGTTTCCTCCTCAGCCACGACTTCCAGGGAAGCAGGAAATAGGAAATAGCAGCTGCATTCATTTCCTTTGAAGGTCGAAGTCATAACTTCAGCAGATGCCACAAACCATCAGGTAGAAGCACAGCTGACTGTCTCGCTCTGTTCCTGCAGCCGCTTGATGATAATCAATGTGTGTTTTTCCTTTTATAGCCTCCATTAATCTGCACGGAGGCTTCCATTAATGTGTTTCCTGTGAGCGCGCAGGCCTTATTTACAGAGTCCCATGTTCAGACATCAATCAGTGCGCTCTCTGGGGGAAACGCTGGGTCCTCTGCATTTATATAAAGGCCGTTTCCTCCTTGAGAGCCGCTCTCATTCCTGATAACAGCTCTCTACTCACCCAACGAGCCTCATTGTGTGAAACGTACATGGGGGGGAAAAACTGCCGTGTTGGCGAAAGCAAAGAGTCACAATAGTGGAGAAATCTAATCACATTAAGAACCGATGTCGTGATCCCTGAGGGATGTGAACTGTGATGTTTTAAGATCTTCTGAAGCAGCTGCTCGATGCTGAGAGGAGACTTCGGCTGATCTAAGGAACCAGGACGTTTCCTGCAGACGATGCCAGGGAGATGAGGCAAATTAGCTGCTGACGTAAGAAGAAGCGATGGCAACAACAAGCTGCTCCACCCCGCTCCACCAGGAGGGGGTAGTGCTACACAAGACCACACAGCAACGACGCTTTATAAATCGAGCAACATCAGTGAAGTGTATTCTCTCGAGGAAACTGATTTTACAAGATTGACCGACTGAAATAAAACGCTGCAGTGCTCAACTAATCAGGCATCTTCAAGCCCCTCCCCAAATGTTCCTGTACTTTGGCATAGTACTACCCCCCCCCCCCCCTTTCTGGGGGTAAAAAACGACCCTGGACCTTTATTTAGATCCTGCAAAGGTTCCCAGTTCCTGGAAAGTTCCCACAGTGGAGCTGTGGTATATATATACACCTCACTACAAATGATCCCAATATATTCTTATTATATTAATAAACACTCTCTAATTCACAGTGTTATTGTTCATGATAAGATAAGTAACTAGAGGGACATCAATTTTATTTTCTACGCTTTTTTGCAGCTTGAACAGGGAAAGAAAAAATATATAAAATATATGCAATGATGTTTGGCTTTGCTCAAATCTACAGATCTGACAGTAAACGAGGAACGACTCAATCACTGGATCAGGACTCGTGCACAGATGTTGGACATATAATTTAGCCCCTCTGTGTAAATTGTGGCCCCCTTTTACGGCTCCTGATCTGGTGAAGGCCTCGCTCCGCCACCGATCCAGATCCACTCCCAAATTCCCCCCCCCCTCCAGCATTTCTTGGAAATCTGTTCAATAGTTTTTGAGAAATCCTGTTGAACTGCAAACAAATGCAATTGAAAGCGCCACCTCTTTGGCGCAGGTGGTCGTGGACGTGCAGCCAGGATCAGCTCAGATAGCTTGGCCTCTGAAAACACATTATGTCTGCATCATAATATAAATGTTGAACATATTTCATTAATTTGTTTTTTCTCTCCCCCCCCGGCGAGCAGCCAATCACCACGCAGAGACCCCACACTGGTTTAACTCTGTGACGTGGGAGCGGCGCTTCAGAAATCTGCAGGTCATTACAAGTTGGCAAACGTGCTGCCATGTCTGCAGAGAGAAATTACACAAACACTGGCTCACTGCTGGTTTCTGCTAACAAGCTGCTGACGCTCACGGCCATGTCCCTGCCACAGGCGGGAAAAACACACCTGTCAGAGCGCACACGAGAAGGGTGGGAGCGAGACTCTGGCGCCTCCCTGACTGAGTTATGTAAAGAGGCCAAGCGCAGGACGCCAGCGAGGGACTTCAATGGTCAGAGCTTGTTTGAATCTGTGGATAAAACAAAGCTCATGTATGCAAATACATCGTCTGTCCATTGGCACTGAGGCTGTTCGGGTTGTGAAGGAGGGGGGCACACAAACAGCTCGGCATTGTTCGGCGGTGAAGTGCTCTCAGAATTCCTGGGAAGCCACTTCACTAGAAATGCGCTGGCCGCTGTGTGTGGCTCTGTCTCTGTGGAGAGTTCCGCTGTTGTGCAACACTTTTCATATTCATCTGACTGCCAAAGCAGCACCGCAACTATGCAGCTGCTGATGTTTTCTATTGAAGGTGGTAAACACGCTCCTGCAGCTCCATTAAAAACTGATTTATCTCCATTTATTTCTTCCACCTGGCAATTTGTTTTTTTTTTTTCAATCAAACCAAACACCAATCGACAGGAATTAAAAAATCTGATCGTCTGAAGACTCGAGACGTCACAGAAAGCATCTTAAACACCAAGAATCAAACATCAAAGCAAACAAATCAACACAATCAGTGTTTGCGTGTCTACAGACGCTTTAATCTTCAGGTGAAAAGAGAAGAACTGCTGCCAAATGCTGATTAATCCTGAACGTACCTTGAGTTGAAGCCGTGAAGAAGTGAAGGCAGAGGACGAGCACGGCGAGCGGAGCTGCAGGAGCCATGGTGCTGAGCTGTGGACCAAACATGTGCTGAATGTTAGTTTCTCCACATCTCGACCCGGCAAGGCCCTGCCCACTCCCACCATGAAGCACAGACTCCACTGCTCAACTTCCCACTAAAGAGGAGACAGAATAGAAGGAGTCACGGGACGGAAAACCTGCTGCAGATAAAAGCCCTGAAACGTTTTATTATTCCACTTCAGTGCAGCTTCGGTTATTCTACCTGCTGACGTTCACCTGGATTCACGTGAACTCTGCTCCCACTTTGCAAATAATTAGCTAAATACTCGAAACCCGAACTCTTCAGGACAGAAGCCCAGGAAACCCTGCAACTGTTTAGTTTTTTCTTAACTGCTTAAATTAACTGGATCATTTACAGCTGTTCTTTACGACTTCAGGCTTCTGATTCACACAGGATTTTACATTCGGTGGTTTGAAATTGACCTCATTCCAACGTTTTTCAGGTTGAAGTGAATCTTCTCTTCAGGAATCTGACGCTTCCAGCTCCCAGCTCCACTTTGGGAAGAACCCTGTCTCGTTAGTGGCCCGGTGGACCGTTCAAAATATAATAAAACAAATACATCAGGGTTTTACCGTCTTCGGCAAACATGCAAAATGTATAAAAACAACAAAACATCTCTGTCATAAGTGCATGAGAGTGCATGAGAGGGAACTGCATGCATACTGGTTGAGCAAGAACAATCAACAGGTACTTGAACTCGGTGCACGTTCACTTCAGTTAGTTCTTTTTTTCTTCGCCATGTGACCAGAGTCCCGACTGAAAACCCAGCAATTTACAAGTTGCAGTTTTTATATCAGTGGATTTTATTGATCTAATAGTTTTTAATGGAAAGACACACACAGTGGGTACCTTGTGCCACTGTTGTGTGTGTGTTGTGTGTGTGTCTCGACAACGTGTGACACACATACGACTGCAGCCACTTCCCACAGAGAAACTTTACTCCTGAGTGAAACACTGAGGAAGTCTCCTGCTGATAAGACCAACAGACTCAACTACCCTCCAATAACACGTTTCTGTGGAGATAAGCAGGTGTGGACTCTGGTAACAAAGGGCGACTCAAGGTCAGGACAAGACGCCGAGGGACGATTTCACACCACGATTTTAAATTACGTTTTGACACCACGTTTGTCACCTTTATTTTAAGTTTTCAACCTTTGCTTGGGGAAAATGTTCTAGATAATAAGGACAATATCCAGTCGCTCGTCACACGTTCAGTATAAAGCACAGACTTACACATCTGCTGTTGCTATAACGACCCTGTTGAAACATCTGTTTTCAATGTCACGCTCCTTGCTGATGGTTTGCAGAAGAAACCACAACAATAACAGAACCAGGGGCCGAGAACCTGGTGTTTAAAGAAGACGTGTTTCACTTTGTACCAGCAGGAAAGGACGTTAGGGACAAACTGCATCAACACAGCTCATTAAGTCTCTGCAGACTTTTTATCTGACTGGACGCAGGGTTTAAATCATCAATACATCGGTCAGTTAATCAATATGTTTATTAATTAGTAACTTGTCAGAGGAAAATGAAAATGTGATTGTTGATTATTAATATGAATTAATATCAAGTCTTAGTACGTGTGAGTGAAGTATTTAAGATAGATAGATAGACAGACGGACGGTGGGACGGTGGGACGGACAGACAGACAGACAGACAGACAGACAGACAGATAGATAGATAGATAGATAGATAAATGATAGATAGATAGATAAATGATAGATAGATAGATAGATAGATAAATGATAGATAGATAGATAGATAGATAAATGATAGATAGATAGATAGATAGATAAATGATAGATAGATAGATAGATAGATAGATAAATGATAGATAGATAGATAAATGATAGATAGATAGATAGATAAATGATAGATAGATGGATAGATAGATAGATAAATGATAGATAGATAGATAGATAAATGATAGATAGATAGATAGATAGATAGATAGATAAATGATAGATAGATAGATAGATAGATAGATAAATGATAGATAGATAGATAGATAGATAAATGATAGATAGATAGATAGATAGATAGGTAAATGATAGATAGATAGAGAGATACAGATTTATTGACAGATTTTCATATGTACAATTACCAATATAGAATAAATAGCTTTGGAAAATGGAAATAATCTAACTTGCAGCAACTTAAGTCCTTTAAAAATAAACTTAATGTAAACTTCATTTCTTTTCCACCAGTGAAACTCTGCCGCTGGTTTCAGACGCTTCACAGTTTCTGCCCCCGTCTGAAATCAATACTGAACATGTGAACACAACAACAACACAACAACACAACCAGTCTATAGTCTGCTTCCACAGTGTGAGACACACAGTGAATGTCCGTGCAGCTGCAGACACACACATCTGGAGACAGAGGAGACACTCACCTGTGTGTGTGTGTGTGTGTGTGTGTTTCTGAAGAAAAGCCCCAGTGAAGTCCACGCGACGTGAACAACCTCCCACACTGATCTGTTCCCCAGGTTCCGGACTCTGTCGAAGAAACACGACGTGTCCGCCTGTCTCTGAGGCTCAGAGGAGGGCGCCACCTACTGGCGAGTCTCTGCAGGACAGCTGACACTACAGGATTATAATAATAATAATAATAATTGAATTTTTATTATTATGAATTTTTATTATTAATAATATATAATAATATGTCTGTCTGTGAAATGTAATGGAGGAAGAATACTGTGCTCACGTCAGGTAACAGCACTGTATATTATTTATTTATTATAAACTGTATCTACAGTAAGTGTGTCAGTTTCACTGCAGATTATTTAAAGTTTCTACTGTGACACATTAAATATGATTATTCTACATGATGTATTCTTTCGTCCACATGTGAAGGAACAGCTCCTCCACACGGTCACAGCAGCGCTTTCCAGCCTGTGGTGTCACATTTCAGTCAGTGTTCACACACTGGTACAAGTGAGTCTCGCCCACTCACATGTCAACCACGTCACACCACACACAGGCTGTGTGCAAACAGACACACACACACACACACACGCACACGCACACACACACACACACACACATCCTGTTTATCTTTTAGCAAATGCAGTGATATTTAAATCCACTTTGACGCAGCGGAAACAAGCTGTCGACTGACGTTTCACCGATTTATGAAGTTGATATGATGAACTTTAGGATTCATCTGAGATACATCTTGATTTAAAAATAAATCTGACATATTTAGGGGATGGATCTGGAGAATTTAAATGTGGTTTCATAAGGAGACTGTTGGGCCTTGGTTTTCTAATTCTGTGAGTTGTATCTACACAGCAATACAGTCCCCTGCATTGAAATACTGGAGATTTTTCTGACCTTTGCCTGAATCATGTCGACTCTTAAAACCTTATCAAGGACAAACAACTGTGATGCAACCGAGTTCTGACCCCCCAAAAAAAGCAGATTTCATCATCATCAACCTTCAGCTCTCAAAGTAAACAGGAGAATTGTCTCCCTTTACTGGAAATGAGCAGGTTGTGTTGTTGGGACTGAAGAGACGTTGGGTCCCTGTGCTTGACTCACTGTGTGAACAGACACAGTAGAAATCAGGTTTCTTCATCGTGGTGTGGGGGGGGGGAAATTCCTGAACTCCTCTTGTTGAGAAATCTCAGCCCCGCTGCTGATGTTATGACCCTGGATGTTCTGGTTCAGGAGCAGAAGAGAAGCCTGAACCCGGAGCGACACATCATGAAGGTGCTGTAAACCAGGCAACACATGTATTCATCAGATTTAACACAATTAACTGATTATATTTACATGTTTCTTATGATTTAAAAATAGTTTAAATTGAGAAAACCTCTTGTTTGTTTGCTCACAGTTTGATTTGGCTGCAGCTTCTTTGGCTTCGTTCCTCATCTTTCTGTCTCCAGTTTGGTACGTAAAATTATTTCTTTTTTTAATTAATTCTCCTGATTTTACGGATTATATCCGCTTCTTTTGTTGTATTTAACAATTACTCACATGTTTAATAGCTTGTGAACGTGCACTTGTCCGTTGTCTTATTCATAAATGTGTGCAACAGAGGGTGATTCAGTTTTAGAAAGTAACAACAGAGAGGAGGGTTCAATAAAATACATTTAATAACCCTTTGTTTTTTACACTTAAACCCTTAAAAATAAGCATCAGCCCATCACATCAGCCACCATTATCTTCATATGGTCGTTAATCTCATGCTAACATTTAATTTACTGTTATTCAGGCAATAAAAAAATAACATTAAAGTTTTTAATGATGTCAATGTCCATCTCTCTCAGCTGCCAGCAGTCTGTGAACTGCAGATGGGGGTCTTACGGAGAGTGGTCCGAGTGTGACGGCTGCAGCAGCACTAAGGTACACACACACACACACACACACACACACACACACACACACACACACACACACACATACACACACACACACACACACTCATCTCCACCAACTTACTCACTGTAAAGTTACAGCTGCTGAGGCCGAAAGAAAAAGTTGACATGCAAAAAAAATGTCATACTTAAGAATAGCATGTACCTATATCCGCTTCCTTCTCAGGTGCGCACTCGCCACGTGGAGGTGTACGCCCAGT
Source organism: Hippoglossus hippoglossus (assembly GCF_009819705.1). Lineage (NCBI taxonomy): Eukaryota > Metazoa > Chordata > Actinopteri > Pleuronectiformes > Pleuronectidae > Hippoglossus > Hippoglossus hippoglossus. The sequence continues at coordinate 19,010,908 of NC_047162.1, forward strand.
TTGGGGGCGGGGCATGTTCAGGAGAAGCCGCTCAAACAGAACCGTGTGTTCCACAGAAAGGTTGTCCCCTGGAAACGGGCTGTGGAGAAAGGTTCCGCTGCACCTCTGGTTTGTTGCAACATATTAAACTGTCTAAAAGGCCTTAGAGGAATTTTTCACAATATCATGATAAGTCTCTTAAGTCTCATGATAAGTCTTTTAAAGCTAAAATTCTACGACACATGTTTCATTTTGAGTCGAGGTTAAATTCCCAGTTGTCACATGTATAAACATTAAATCACTTTACATATTATTCAATAGAAGAAGTGACTGTCTGCCTCTTGTAATGTGTAATAAAGACTCATTATTGACCAGGTCAGTGTATCAGTCGCACTCTGGTGTGTAACGGAGACTACGACTGTGACGACAGCCTGGATGAGAGAAGCTGTAACCAAGACGACCAACAGTTCTCATGTGACCTCGACAAAACGCCTCCGAACTCTGACTTCACAGGCAGAGGGTGAGTAGGTGCAACTCCACCACCAGGGGGCTGTATCGTTACTGTAAGTACGAAGGCTAATTGGCTAAAATAACCTCCTGTTGGTTTGTATTGTCGTGGTTCACAGGTACGACGTGTTGACGGGGAAACTGAGAGCAGGCGTGATCAACACTCGGAGCTTCGGAGGTCAGTGCAGGAAGGTGTTCAGCGGCGACCACAAAGTCTATTACCGACTTCCGCAGAGCGTCCTCAGGTACAACTTTGAGGTGAGTTCAAGGAGAAGTTGACAGAGTTGTGACTTGTTGACTTGACGATCCATTGAGCGGCTGGTGAGCATTGCAGTGGCGGACTGAGACTTTGCTTTTGCTGCAGGTGATAGTGGACAACGAAGACAGCGACGAATCCTACAACAGCTTCTGGTCGTACACTCAACACATCCAGGCCAACGCCTTGTCGGCACACGACCGCCGCACCTTCCACAAAGAGCAAACTGAGAATAAGGTTCGATAAAACCTCACAAATCCAACTATTTTGTGTTGTGTAAAAGAGACTTTTTAAGGTTTTATTAACCAGGACCTACGGTTCTCCTCCGTCCAGGCGTACAAATTAATAATCCTGAAGAATAAAGTGGAACTGGCCCAGTTTCAGAACTCCGCCCCTCAGTACCTCACTCTGTCCGAAGGCTTCTGGAAGGCCTTGTCCTCGCTGCCGTTCACGTACGACTACTCTGCCTACCGCCAGCTGCTCCGGAAGTACGGCACGCACTACCTCTCCGAGGGCTCGCTCGGCGGCGAATACCAAGCCTTGTTGGAGTTAGACCGCCAGGCGTTCACCTCATCCAGTAAGAACTTCTCAAATAAACCTTTTTTAAGTCAGTCTATAATTAAAGGTTCAGTGTGTAGAATATCTTGTGTAGAGTTTCATGTTGCAGCTGAATACCCCTCACCTCACACACACTGGACCTTTAAATACGTACTTGAGGCTGTGATGGTGTAACAGTGACATCAGCTGATCATTTGTGTTAAACCCATTGTTCCTGCGTTGTTTGTGTAAAGGTACGACAGATATCGAGTACCAGAGGTGTTGGAAGAAAGTGAAACGTCGTTGGTTCCGGAAGAAAGTGACAATCAAGTGTAAAAAAGTCATGAATTCTATCTCATCCAAAGACGGTAAGTGAACAACTCAGGTTTCCCTGGAAGATCAAATAAAATCAGTCACGGTCTTGAGTCAGATTTTCCTTCCACTACTTCCACAGGACACAAAGTGAATAAAATGCCCATTAAAGTCAACATATTTGGAGGAGATCCATCCTTCATCGGCGCTCTGAGTATTCTGGATCTGGAAAAGCCAGAAGCTAACGGAGAGATCTATGATAACTGGGCCTCGTCTGTCAAAGACTTCCCTGACGTCATAAACCAGAAGGTACGACCTCGATGGACTGATCAGGTGTCTCTACTCACATCGACCATAACACTCATGAACAAACTGTGAATTTGTTTCCAGCTGCGTCCTCTGCACGAGCTGGTGAAGGAGGTGCAGTGTGCCGGTTTGAAGAAGCTGCACCTGAAGCGAGCCACGGAGGAGTACCTGGCCGAGGAGCATCCCTGCCACTGCCGTCCCTGCCACAACAACGGCCAGCCACTGCTGAGCGGCTCCGTGTGTCTCTGCGTCTGCCGGCCGGGAACCTCGGGACCAGCCTGTCAGACTGGAGCTGTGACCGGAGAGCAACCGGGTAAACGACAGGATGACGCTTCATTTTAAAACCTATTTAAACTAATCTGCCTCAAATCCAACAATTTAATCCAGATTTAAAATTGGTGTAAACTAGATTCATCTATTAAAAAAGAGTTAAAGGGTTTGAGTGAATCTCTGGTTCTTCTCTCAGGGGTGACCCACGGCGGCTGGAGCTGCTGGTCCTCCTGGGCGACTTGTTCTCGAGGTCAAAGGTCAAGAACTCGCAGCTGCAACAATCCTGCTCCCAGCGGAGGTGGACACCACTGCACCGGACTGACAGCGGAGCAGAAGCCTTGTGAGGACCCCGACATCCAGTATTTACAGTGAGGACACACACACACACACACACACACACACACACACACACACACACACACACACACACGCTCTAATGTTCAGAAAACATTGCTGCAGCTCCTCTTTTCAGCCTCTGTCTCAAACACTTGGTTTTTGCTCCTGTCTCCTTTAATTTGGTTCTAAAAAGGTAATAAAAAACAAATCCTTTCCTCTCAATCTGTTCTAATCTAATCTGCCTCGGTCCCTGTAACGTTTTAGTTTTCTCTCTGTGAACTGTTTGTGTGCAGGACGATGGAGCCTCAGTGCTTCAGTCTCTCTGTGACGCCACCAAAGACCTGTGGTCTGCCTCCGAACCTGAGGAACGGATTCATCCAGGTGAGTCTGATACATCCATGTTCGCAGGATTACGCAAAAAAAACGACATAGGACATCTTTATAATTTCTCTGGATTTCTCAGAGAATAATTCACGGTTCTTGATAGAAAGAATTTTTATGGGACTTATATTTATGAGCGTGTTGTTGCAGATTCAAATAAAATGTGGATCTAGAGAATTTAAAGTGGTTTCATAAGGGATCTTTAGTTTCTCTGAATTTAAACTTCTGTTATTTTTAGTCAAATTTAAGTTTTAATTGCATGTTTTTAAAATGCAGCTACTGTTTTATTTCTCTCTCAGAATCCCAAAGATTTGTACATGGTAGGAAACACGGTGGATTTCTCCTGCATCGAGGGACATTACCTCAGTGGAGACGCTGCCGCTCGGTGCACTGAAAGCCAGACGTGGACGCCGGGGACGAGGGTTTGTAAAAGTACGTCTTCACTTTACAGACAATACGTTTTCTTGTCCTATCGTTTGTCCTGCACACAGATTTCACTGAGGTGTCGTCAACTCTTCTCGTCCCAGGTTCCATGTGTGGGATTCCACAACTCAGCGGGGACGTTGTGGCCGCGCCCACCAAAGAGGCCTATCCGATTGGAGACACGCTGTCCCTCTCCTGTCCTGAGGGGTCGCTGCTGGACGGTGAGGTGTCAGAGGTCATGTGTAGTCCCAGTCTGCAGTGGTCTCCGTCTCCTGAAGGCATTCGTTGTAAAGCAGGTACGTTTATTCTTGGAATATATATATATATATATGATTTACACTGTGGTTTCACCTTCGCTGATTGAATCTGTTTCCTCCTCAGCGCCCACAGCTCCCACTCCTCCATCCGGCCTGAGGTGTAAACCCTGGGAGAACGTAGGAACAACCGAGTGCGTGTGCAAAATGCCATTTCAGTGCTCGTGAGTGTGACATTCGAGAATCATTACTAAGTTCTACTCATGGGAAATGTTGGGTCTGATTCTTAAAAGCACCATAATAACTGAAAATATATAATTTTGCCTTGATTCAGGCCTTCACTGCAGCTGTGTGCCAGACTTGGCTCCACTCAAACCCCGCGGTTGCTCAGCGTGTGTCAGCTCGGCGCTCTGCGGTGTGCCGGTCGCAACTCCACGCTGACCCGTGACGCCGACTGTAAATGGCCAGAGGAGACGCTCACGTCACGCGTTTGCCAGAACGTGTCAGAATGCCCACAAGACTCCGCCCCCCTGTGCGTTAGCTCTGACGTTGCCACGACGATGACCGAATGCGAGGTGGGAGCCAGGAAGTGTGGGGGGGAGCAGCTGAACGTTACCGGCATCGACGCTTGTCCAGAATAAATGATTGTTGTTTTATTCAAATTGTAGATTTAACAGGAAATTCAATGACTGAATTGTAAATAGAAGCTAAAATCTTTTCTAACGATTTATTAATGTAAATAGATTCCTCTGCGATTCTGTGTTTGTATTTGTCACAGAGGATAGATAAGGTTAACAAAATAAAGGTTAAATGACTAATCTACTTTGTTTAAAGTTAATAAAACACTTTTCAAAATAAAATGTCGTTTTCTTGGTTTTCAGATTCTGACTCGGCGTTTTTTTGCAAATCATCAGTTTCAAATTTTCTTCATTTTGAAATACCATATACCATTAATTATGTAACGTATATTACTTATTAGAATATTTTGCCTTTGTTTTCTATTCAAGTGTTGTTATTGGGCCTTTTTGACAACAATTAAAGATATAATATGTAAAAATGATTCTTCTAAAATGTCTAAAAACAACTGGACCTAAATATGTATTTAATCAATTTGTGACAAAGGTGGTGAAGACATCAACTCCCATGATCCCGCGCTGCTTCACGACATCATCAACTATAGGTTTTCTGTTATTGTTTTGATTGAGAGACCCCTAGTGGCCAAGGTTACATATTGTATATTTAATTAAATACAGAAATCGCGGTTTAGTTTTCAGTTTTCTTTATTTTTTGAATATTTCTCGGTCACATTAATGTAATTTCATCATTTGACAAATATTTGAAGGTGATACCCGAACAGTACTGTAAGAAATGTAATTATCATTACACGTGAAAAAAACGTTTAACAGAGAAACAATCTCCTCCTGTCGTCAGAAATGATTTGAGACACTTTTTTAAAAATCACTGTCCCGTCCTTACAAAGCATCTCGGATCAAATCAGGTCGGGTTGAGAAGTTAGATGACTAGATGAGTTGTGACTGGGGCCCAACTGTTGTGTTGCAAAAACAATCCCATCAGAATCACCTGGACTCACACGCTCCTTCCCTGAGGATCTCAAACTCGTAGCTGGCACATTTGAGCGCGGCCATGGAGCAGAGGTCCAGAGCTCGAGTCCTCTGGCTCCTCGTCAGCTTCACACAGAACATGTGCTCGTTGGATTCTTGACAGTCACGAGCTGCTCGACACTCGCACTTCTTAAAGGCTGACGAGAGACACGACAGGAGGACGTCAGGGAAAACCGTCTGATGGTCAAACCTCATGTTTGTTCAGAAAAATATAACCAATGCTGTTTTAGAAAATATAAATAAGTTTTTTTCTTTAAGGTGAAAATCTGTTTTAAGAAGGTTAAATTGTAAAGGTTATCATCATAACCACTAAGAAAGATGCCTGTAAAATAAATAAAATGTGATATTTTGCAGTACATTAATAAAAAATCCCAGTAGAAATCTAAAAACTCACCAGAACAGGTCTCCCACTCGTAGCAGGTGTCGAGATCACAGGGCTCCTGAGCTGAGCTCTTAGACGACATCTTGGCTCTGAACTTGGCCCACTCCAGTTTCCCCGAGTCGGACGCATCACACTCGCCCTCGCTGACGAAGAAGAGCGGGTCGCCGTGGCAACGGCCGGCGTGGAAGGAGCAGAGGGACATCGACACGGTGACGCCGACGTCCAGGTTCAGGACGCAGAGATCTGCTGATTGTGACCTGGACACACACACACACACACACACACACACACACACACACACACACACACACACACTCTAAATTCTTATATATATACGGTAAAATTATAAACACTAAGATAATGTCATTAAAGCGTTTCACTACCGATAATTTAAATTATTTTTTAATCCTAATTCTGTTCTATTATTATTCTAATGTCTGTAAATCATTATTTCATTTTACTTTTATCTTGTTCTGTCTTTTACTGCATTTTTCTCAAGTGTCATCAGAGAAAAACTAATTTGAAATGAAATTAAAGCTCAATATAAAGTTTAAGTGTATTTATATATATTAATAAGTTATTGCACATTTTTCTGAGGTAAGAAATTGTTGTTTTTGATTCTATCATTGCATCACTTACTTGATTTGGCTCCATACTTTGGCTCAACTCCTGTTTTTTAATGTGTTAGATATTATATAAGTTATATTATAAGGGTAAATAATTCTGACTTGACTGAAAGTGCATCAGACAAAGTGAAAAGACAACGTGAACAAAGTAATAAGTAGGTGAAGTCTCACAGGCAGCTCTCCCGTTGGACGCAGACACATTGAGCGTCCTGTAGTTTCTGTCCTGGTCCACATTGACGGTCGGGGACAAACGGTTCCTCTACAAACGGGAGGATGAAAGAAAACTTTATTCATACAAATCATAACACACTTTGAATGAATCATGAACGAGGATGTCGCTGAGTGGAGCTCAGCTGGTTTCTCATCATGTCTACGTCACCAGCGGTGCAGCGCAGCTCAGCCGGTAACGGAGGCTCCCAGGTGAGACTGTTGCTGCACCTGTATGAACCTCCCGGCCGCGGCACCACGTTCGCCTCGATGCAGTTCAAACCCACAGACTCCCCCAGTCTGTACTGGTCCTTGTTGGGGAGCAGCGTCATCCCATCAGGGATCTCAGGAGGAAGACAGAGGTTCTCTAAATGTACAGGAGGACAAGTTGGAACCTGAAATAAACACGCGACTGGACATGCTGGTGAAGTAAAAAACTTACTGATGCATTTTCCTTTTGGTGGACTCCAGGTTCCGTCAGGGAGACAGTTGAAGAACTGAAAACCCTCCAGTTCGAACCCAGTGAAGCACTCAAACTCCTCCTCCTCACCAAGGTCATAGTACTGCTTCGCTTTCTGTCCGACGAGCAAATTCATGCAGAGAAGAAGAAGAATATAAACCAACCACAGCAGCAACCATTATTCATTCATTCCTTCATTCCTCACTTCTGCTGCTCGTTCCCTCTGAAATATCTCATGACAATTGTCTTCAAATTTACAATAGTTATAACTTAATGATAATTTCTCTTTCCAACATCACAATTAAAAGATTAATTCAATCTCTCGCTTTTGTTTTATTTTATTCACTTTTACTCATATTTTTCTCATTAAATATACATTTTTATTGTAATTTTGGAAGATTTCAGTGGTGTATAATTTGTATATTGTATGAACAGGTTGGTCTTTACCCTGAGGAGGCTGTTCTCGGGCCTCGGTGGCCTCACACAGCCCTGAACACCAGGAGGCAGCTCGTCTCTCCAGCCCACAGTGAAGTCGTCATCGTTATCACACGTCCCCTGTCTGAACGAGACAATCCAAAGAGACACGGACGAACTTTACATCTTTAAATAAGAGTTAAAGTGGAGAGTTTGGCAGATTTCAGCCTGTAGTTGTTCCTGGAAAGTGAAAACGTGGGTTGTTGTGTTTGTTCCATCATCCTGTGACAAAGTGATGTAATCATGTCGTGAGTCTGAGGCACAGTGAGAAGTCGGAGGTGCAGTCGATCGCCTGCAGCTTTTCATCAGCAGCTCACTGCTGCTCCGACGCTTTCATTACTTCCTGCAGTATTTCATTTTCTCACCTGAGCCCAGAAGCTGCCGTCGCACAATAATGAACTTGACCTTTGTCCTTTCCAAGAATATCACCGCAGACATCAAGTTCATCAAACTTCAAATGTACAAGTATTGCAATACTTTCATTAATGCGGCATAGACACGAATACCATTGTGTTATTTTATCAACCATTCTCAACGATTGCCATTTTAAAAATATTTTTCTTGTCTATAAAATGAGACAATGGTCATTGTCATAATAAAAGTCCAATTGTTTTTTTGCCAGTAAAATGCTTTTATTGTGAAGCTGCAGGCAATTTTTTTCGATTTGCATCATCAGAAACTTAACGCGTCAATTATCTGGATATAAACTTTGATGACTTTGTTATATTTCAGTAACTTAATGTGGATTAAAAGTTTCTGTTTAAGAAAACCTACGATTCAAAGATGCTGATGTGACACGGCTCCTCCTGCCTGTTGGGGCCGAGGCAGGGTTGACCTCCTCTGAGGGGGGTGGGGTTATCACACGCCCTCACCCGGCGTCTCTTCATGGAGGCCGAGCAGCGACTCCACGGCCCCCAGCAGCTCCAGAGACCGTCCACCTCCTCTGTGGGAATGACACAAGAAGCCACATTAACAGGTGCATCGAACAGCCGCAGATTTCCGAAGACGCGATCGCGTGACCCCCTCAGTCGTACCTGAATTGTAGTCAGGAGCCCGTCTCTCACAGTTGGTGCCGTAGGTGCCGGTCTGGCAAACACACTTGCACTCTGTGCCGGACAGAACGGGCCTGGCGTTGTTCGGACACGGCTCACACTTGCAGGTGTCGAACTCCCCCAGGTACTGCAGGAGGGCCTTCCTCAAGTGCCTCCTCTTCGTCGCAGCGCAGGGGATCCCTCGAACCAGGTCTATGATGGGCAGCAGCTGGACCAACACATGCATGAGCACAGCGTCAGTGTTTATGGACTTTGATGTATTTGGGTGAAGACGTTTGAGTGAAGAGCTTTGAGATTTAACCTGATATTCAACCACAGCAGGGTTGTCCAGGACAGACTTGGCCCAGTTCTTGTAGGATGTTCGGTCCGGAGCAGGGCCCTGCCGGTCCCAGGCCAGAGCTGCTGCCTCCCTGGCTCGTCCTCCCTTCACCCTGGAGAAAGACTTCTCCGCCGCCTGGATGTACGAGCCTGAATCAGAAAAGAGGTGGGAATGGATAAAGGAGAGATTGTTGAGATGATAGAATCAGGATTCTCTGTGAGCCGTGAACAGCAGGATTCTGTAAAAAGCTGCTGTGCGTCCTGCAGATGTTTGATGTGACCTTTGTATTTCTGAGTCATCCTGTCGTCGCGGCAGGGGGAAAGCCTGGCGTGTGGGCTGTAGAGGACGGCGGTCCAGCTGGTCTCTCTGCCCAGGCAGCCTCTGATGTGCTCTTCTGTTTCACCTGTCGGGGAGAAAGACCGACACAGACAAAGGAAGCAAAGATTTACTTGATGGTTTAGATGTGGAAACACAGTTTGTTCTTCCCACAGAAACAGTGGACACCTGTTGAATCATGGGAAAACAGTAACATGTGATTTGTCCCATTTGTGTCAAAACAAATCAGAGCATAAAATCTATTCATCTAAGGGCAGAAACAATTATGTTGATTTAACATTGTGAAGAATCACTGTCACTGCATTCTGATCTTTGTCCACCAGGCTGTGCTATCGTACCTGAACTGGTGAGCTCCTCTCTGCTGTACTGGTACAGCAGGTCGTAGTGGCCTCCCAGCGTCCCCGAGCTGTAGTAATGTGTCCCGAAGCGCTGGAAGATGTCCCTGTAGAGGGCGTAGTTGTACTGGAGAGGAAGAGCCTGAAGGAACTGGAGGAAAGGCAGCGAAAGGACGAGGTCGCCCGGTTCTTTCACCTTGAACCTGGACACCGGGAGGACCTGGTGCACCCGGAAAAACTTGGAGTCCTACAGAGAGAACGATAGGAAACTATTCATTCCTACGTGTCAATGTGGGGACCGTGGCTCAGACGGTCACAGTGAGGACATTTTATTAAACAAAGACAATGTCACTCTTCAAGATAATTGAGGGAATCAGGGGATAAGAGAATTATGATCTTTTAAATTATCACTCACCACTTTCTTTGAAGCTTCAAACGCCTCCTTTTTCAAAAACCCTCTGCCCAAAAACATGAAGAAGTGGTTCCACCGAGATGGGTTGTGGCCTCCAGACGAGCTGGACGTCTTCACACTGATGGAGTCTGTGTGCAGCTGCTGCGGCTCAGTGCTGAAGTCCTGCAGCTCCCCGACCTTCACGACCACAGATACATCAGGACAACAAGGTTTACGAGAAGAGCAGCGACAAAAAAACTGGGATTTTTACTAAAATGTTTGTGAAGATGAGAAAGAATTGTGTTGGATATGAAAAACTGGGACAATAGCTGGACTTGGTGGTTATTAAAAATTATCTGGTAACAAATTTCATTGTCAAATGACATTGACATTGTCAAACAAAACAAAATGTTCAGGCACAATTTAATATTAGGATGACACACACTCATAATTTCCTTATTCTTACACAATGACAATAAGGTTCTTACATCTTGAATCAGTCTGAGAGCTGATTTCTGTTCTGGTGTCAACTGGAGTTTGTTCTGTTTTGCTAAATCATTTATAAAGATGTAATTTCTCAGTGTTGAAATTGTTTAATTAAAAAGGAAACGCACAACATGCGGATATTTCAACAAACAAACTTATTCTTCTGCATTTGAGCCTCGACAGTCAAACATTCAGAACAATGGCACAACCTTGATGTCGAAGTTTTCAAAGTTGTGAGGGATTCGATGGTAGAGCAGTGTGGTCGGAGGCCTCCTGATGATGCAGCTTCCTCCCATGAACATGTTGTCCAGCACGGCTCCTCTCGGCTCCTCCGCCAAAGCATCAAACCTGCAAACACAAATCAAGGAGAATTCAAAACGCACTGCACAACTAGAAGGACGCTCCTGGAGCTCAAACCCCACCAAGGCTCAACAGTTCCCTTGAATTCAATCGAACTGCACCAGACTGACACACACTCAGTTCAGTCCTCTAAATATGCCTGACTTTTGAACACATGAAGTATTAACTGGGAAAATGTGAAAGAACGTGACAGAAATTTCCTGGATTTGCGCCTAAATTTACTGAGTTCTTTCTTGACCCTCATCACATCCTTCTGCCAAGTTTTGTGCAAATCTGTTCTGTAGTTTCTGCGCAATCTTGTTTACAATCAAACGGACAAGGGGGAGAACATAACCTCCTTGGCAGAAGTGATACGGATGTTATATCTCATCTTATGTGCAAAAAGAAGTTGCACAATTCGCAAGTGCAGGATGTTCTAATAACAAACAGCGGAGTGTAATTTACGACCCCAGCAGGAGGAATGTGAACAATTCACTTTAAATCTACAGCCGTAAACTCAGCGGTGACCTTTAACCTCTGAGCTTACCCATTGCCCACCAGGTCGGCCCCGGGGGCCACCATCTTCTCTGCTGGACACACGACGGAGAGGTCGGCACAGTCCCTCTCATCTGAGTTATCTCCACAGTCGTTCTGCCTGTTGCACGTCAGCGTCGAGTTCATGCAGCGTCCTGCGGCACAGAGAGTGTTTAGATGTGGGCTTTACTCCCTGAATGAGAAAAACACACAACTCACCGTTATCGCACTTGAAGTCGCCTCTGCAGTCGACAGGCGCTAACTTGCACTCCGTGGAGGGGTAACAGGGCCTCTCCTCCGTCAGCTCCACGCTGCAGTCCGAGCCCCCGAACTGGGACGGCCTCTGGACGGAGCGGGTGCGTAACTACGGCAACAGCACGACAGGAAATCAAAAAAACACTGACGGATCAAAATCAGACACATTTAAGGGACTGATATCTACGAGTGTTGAATAAGATCTGGATATTGTGGTTTTAAAGGTGGTTTCAAAAGAGGATCTTGCAGGTATGAGCTCTACGGAGTGACACTGTCGTCGTGATGACTTCCTTGCCCCTGTATTTTCTTTGTGCATTGCATTGTGGGACTGTAGCCGTCAGCGATAGTGTTCCTGCCGTGTGAGCTGTGAGTTTCTTGCCTGTTTCCTGGCGCAGGGTGAGCAGTCGGACCAGGGCTCGAACTGCGTCAGCAGGCAGTTGATGGGACAGGCCTGCTCGTTGCAGCCTCTCCTGTCGTATTTGTCACACAGCTGACTGCAGCTGCTCTTCCAGTAGTAATCGTCAAACTGGAACATCCTGTCTCAAAGGTAGGAAAGTCACTTAGATGTGGAGCAGCTGTGGGGGGGTTAATAACTTTGCTCAAACTTGACAGTTAAAAAAAGTGACAGTTCAGTTTGAGAGACAAGTTTTTCTGCGTCTCACCTCAGTCTCTGCTGGGCTCCGTGGTTACAGGTCCTGGAGCAGCTGGACCACGAGCTCCAGGGATATCGGTCACAGGAACAGGCGAGTGAGGCTGAGACGAAGCTGAGGAGCGGCAGCAGCACGAGAAACTGTCTGGAGGACGCCATCACACCCGGGGGAGTCCAACCTAGTTTGACTTATTCTGAAAATAATTCAATATAATGATTGTTTTAACTGGGTTTTCATCATACTGATATTTAATTGTACTTTAACATTTAAACATCTAAATATTCTTCATCATGATGATCCCACTTAAACTCGATAACTAAGATGCACTGTGCAGTAATACGGCAACTTTCAGCATCTGATCTTTTCCAGTTCCAATCTTTTCCATTTACTATAAATTTTAAGTTGTAGGTTTCACACAGAGATATTACATATATGGCATAAAAAGGCACTTCATAAGAAAAATACCCCCAGAAAATAAAGCAATAAAATGCCACAAAGCAAATTGTTCTAAGTGGAAATGTTAAATCTTAAGTAAGAGCAATAGAGACAAGACAAGACTTCAAATCCCAAAGATAATTCTTGTGCCAGCTCGCGCCAAGATTCAGTAAAAAGTAAAAAGTATAAAGTGTATCAGAAGTGAAAATAAAAATATGAGGTGCACATGGAGTAAATGCAAAACCAACAGAAATGAGAATAAATGTAAATGATGTGAAACAAACTAAAACTAAACTAAAATATAATTTATGCAACATTTACTCTTCTAAAGATGAATAAAACTCTGACTCACCACACACATCGACGTCCTTTCCAGGAGAAACTAGAGCCGAAGACTTCTCCTGTGTTTGGTTTGTGTCCACGCTGAGATCTGCAGATCTGACTCTTTGTTTTCTGAGGTGACTGAATATAAAACCTCCTCCAGTGTTTCCTCGGGGGCGTCCAGTCACGTTTGGAGTTAAATTGCACAATCTGTTTTGTTTTTTTTTAAATCCCAGAAAGAGCAAGTTTTTTTTATTATTGATAATAACAGATAAAGAACACAGTAATAAATAAAGTTCTTACATAACGCTCGTGTCCCTCGTTGTTACGGGAAGGAACGAGCGCTGGAGTTTCCCAGCAGCAGAGACACAAACCAGATGTTGGATGTTTGACACTCGACAGATACGGAGGAGATTAGTTTTTTCTTTCCACTCTTTCTTTTGTTGTCGTCCAAGAATTTGCACAATCTGGAAATAAACTCAGTAAAAACATTGTTTTGGTTGATGTTGTAAAACTGGTGCAACAAGTACTTTAAAGTATTTTGACATTTATTAGCTTCACTTAGTCAATAAAATAGCTTTTGGTTTGATGTGTTATTGCTTAATAAATATATTTTATTCACGACTTATAAATAAATAGGAAAATGGGAATTGTCTGTGATTTTAAATAAAAGATGAAAATAGGGGGAAAATAACTGTTAATAAGTTAGAAATAAATGTAATTCACTTTTATATAATGTTTTCTTTTGTTCAACATGACCTACAGTGTAGTTATGTGTATATTATTGCACTTATTATGTTCAAGATAAAAATAAATGAATTGTTTATTTTAGTTTGTAAACATTGAGCTTAGATGTGTCTTTATGCTAAGCTAGGCTAACTGTGACCACTCTTACTCTGATGATTTTTATATTCATCTTTTCATCTGATGCAAAAGGAAATATATATATATATATATAATTTAAATATAGACCAATTGTTTTTTAAAAGAAGACAACACAAGTTCTTATTTTAATATAAAACTTTATTCACATTATAAAATGTCCTAAGCTGTACATACTGGTTATTAGCTGGGGGGGGGTTCTACACTGCAGGACACACTAACTACAAATGGCCTCGGACTCATAAACATGCTGAAACAAAGAATTGAGCAGCTTGGACATCACCACGGCAACTACATTAATTCAAAAAGGAAAAACTCCACAAACACAGATTTACAAACTACACTGCACCGACACTCAGTGGGAAAATGGCTGTAGTTTAATCACCCCGATAAAGATCGTCTGGTTTTATTTCAGGGCAGACGGCTAACGATGTGCAGCACCTGACACCGAAAAGCCTCGCTAGTGCCCCCTGGAGGCTGCGATCATTGTTGCAACCCGCTGAACAAGCCCCATCATGAACGTTTAGTCGTTCCGGATATTAAAGCTTGGACAGTAAACTTTGTCCTGAATGTGGCAATAGAGAAAAATATTGTGGTGTATTTAGTTAACATGGATCATTTTGACACGTGTGTAAAACATAATGACAGGTTTACAGCTAGCGGCGCCTGATTTCTGGACTCTCAGACTCCCTAAGTGTTATTACAATATGTTACTTGTTAGTTATCTCCTCCTGAGAATGCTCTTTGACCTGTTAGGTGGAGAGGTTCCCATCTTCAAGTAGGAAGCATGTTTTGAATTAGATGCCCCTATGTATGATGTCATTTTATCTCAAGTTTTGGGCGTAAACAAGTTCCCTATATGAATGCTTGTCCGGCACCGGCGACTCAGACTTCTGAATTGGCCGAGAACGTCTCCGGGTGTGCCGGTACCCGTCCTGACCTGTAACTTCTGTGTAATAAACCTTATTATACAAGCAAGAACGGTGTCCGCGGAGATTCCTTCATCATCATCTTCAACATCACTGCTGCTTAAATATACGACAATATCAAAAGGGTGTATCCTCTGGGGAGCTGGTTTAAACATCAAATCTCTGTTCTCTATATGTTATACTGTTGGACTTTGATTTTATTTTGATATTTACTGGGTAAAAGTAGAAGTTTTTTGGCTGCTGCTAATGAGTAACATTATCGTGTTCATCCTCTGGGGATCATGAAAACAGTATACACAGGTGATTTCATCGTTTTTTAAGGTTTCTTGTCATGGACTACAGTGTTGGTCAATGGGAAATTTAGACACGTTGCTACAGAAAACATCTGGAGGACACGAAAACCATAACTCTGTCCCAAACACATCTGGTCAGTTCTCCGGTTGTAACTAACGCCAAGTTCACACGACACGACTTGCTGTGCTGTGACTCGCTAGCTCGACCTCTGAACTTTTACTTGTTTTTCATGCTCTCCGCCACGTTTGTTGATATTATTATCTTATTAGTTTTCCTCATCTGGTTTTATGCCTCCGTATTTTCCGTCATCACCCCATCCTGCGCTCTAATTGGCTGCAGTTGTCACAGACTTCTCTAGATATTTTGCTATCCCGTTTTTTTTCTTTCAAAACTTCTCAAATACCCCCTGCTTGTGCTCAGCTTTTCTCTGCTTGTGCTCAAACTCTGAGCTTGCACTCAAACAGCTTGAATCTTTTCACAGTTTGGGCAATTTGAGTGCGAGCGGAGGGTTTCGAGTGAAAGCATTATGAAATGTGAAAGTGAAACCACTACGTTCTGCTCTTAAACTGAAAGACTGCGCTCTTGAATAAATCAAATGAATCAAATTTGCCTGTGATCTGGGGCTTTTGTCGGAAAGTTCAAAAAATTGTTGTCGAGGGGACAATCAGGCTGAAGATCGTGTCGTGTGAACGAGACATTAAAGTTCTCAGCTGAACAACTGACCAACATCATCATGCACCACTGACACGATCGGGGGGGGCGAAGAAACGAAGATGCTGACGACCTTTTAAAAGTTGAAGTTTAGGCAAAGCTTTGAAACAGTTTTTTTCTTATCTGCCATTATATGTTTATTATTTTACACATGTACTCTTTTCTACAGTGACATTATTTGTAATAACAGGTGCCGGTTATGTGTGTGCACCATAATACTGGAGATGAACATGGCGTTCACAGCTCGCAGGTAAGCAGAGACTCACCTGGAGGCAGCATCTACCGAACAACGCTCAAAGGAAATACATCAGAAAGTTGTTCAGACTAAAACAGCTCACATCGTAAAACATTCAGACACGAAGGTGTGACACAGTGAGACACCTGGAAACTACAAATGCCTGTGCATAGCCTGAATATTTACATTTCTCATCTTTCACTATAGAAAATAACGTACAACTAAGAGGTTTGGAGGAAAACGACAGTATGCGTAAAAAAGTAAATTTAACGCATCTGGAAACAAAAAGAAAAAGTTCCACGAGAGCCTGAAACCGAAACCCTGCCGTGCCTGTGACCCAGCGGGAGCTAGCGTTATCTCATCCGTTATTGTCCCGTTAGCCTACAAAGCTAGTGCAACAATAGCTGCGACCCAATTCAGGGGCCACGTCCTTCGGAGGACTCCGTAAACCGAGTAGTCGAAAGAAGGACGAGCCGAAATGAGACCGTCTGGTCCACGGAGGATTTCCTATTTACGTCACCGGCTTGTCCCACTCGTACATCGTTAACTATCTTAGAGCTTCATCACCCAATCCTGCGATAGGTTGGCCCGAGAAGGATCGACCCATCCTCTGTTGTTGTCAAACGCAGCCTCTGAGGGACACGACCACGGAATTGGGTCACAGGGTTTGTGGCGTCTTTTGGGGGGGAACATATTTGTAAATATTTACTGGAGAGTTTTCCTAATAAAATACATACGTGAAGTCAAGTTACAGAGCTCGAGAACAAATATAATGATCCAGTGAAAAACTGTAAATATCACGATAAATGGGAAAGGAATAAAACAACAGATGGAAAAACAGATGAAAATCTACTCATACGAGTGCTGCTGCTGTGGGACTCTCAGCCTGACTCTCAGCCTGACTCTCAGCCTGACTCTCAGCCTGACTCTCAGCCTGACACCATGCAGCAGAGTCCAGGGAAGCGTCTCTTCCTCTGTCTGACCAGCGGCTGTGGAGTCAGGTTCAACAAGCTGCTGTCGTCTGGAACAAGGATCAGAACATCAGGTCGTTTTCATTAAGCACATCAATGATATGGTGAATCTCATCCCGTCACGTACCTTGGTTTTTCAGTGGCAATGGCATCGTGTCCCTGAGTTTGCTGAGTAGGTTTCGCATCTCTCGCATGTCCCTGTGAAGACGAGGAATCAGCAGAGACACAGCTGTAGTTTGGACGATTTCATTTCATCGGGAGTTTAAACAGTTTATTGTAAAAAAGCAGACGCAGTCCCTGTACCTCTCTATGTTTTCAATGTCGTTTCCCACCAGCCACTGCTCCTGAGGGAAGTCTATGGGCGAGGACGATCGCTCCTCCAGGAACGGGACGTCCGAGCTCTCGTCCATCCTGAAGTCCACCCTCGGCTCCGAGTCGGTTCCTTCAGGATGGAGCAGAGAGACACCATCAACACACAAACACCCACATCTGTACAGCTGCGTATGAATGTACGAAGGGAAACTCTGCCACAATAATCATGTAGTACTTCAAATCCTCGTCATCATCATCTGGGAATTAAAAGTCTTTTGTAGCCCTGCAGAGTTTATATCCAAACCATCCAATCACCACCATCAACTGTAAATTTAATGTATGTATTTTGATTGATTGACTTATTTATCTATCACTGGTATTCTTCATTTTTCTTTCAATTTCATGCACATTTGCCCAAAGTGATTATTTCGTGTCACAGAGTTATTGTAACGTTACTTTTTCGGTGGAGCTGCAGCACCCCCAGCAGGCACATGGACTTCAGCATCTCTGTAACGAACATCTCCAGGCAGCACTGCAGCTGGATGAAGAGCCGACAGATCTCAGGGTGGATCTCTCCGTCCTCTGGACTGCAGCAGGAGGAGGAGGAGGAGGAGGAGGAGGAAGAAAAGAGGTCAAAATAAAATCAGACAGTGTGTTTTTATATTGAAGTTCAGGACAGAATTAACTTGCAACACACTTCATAACCCATCACAGTGTTTCTCATATGTAAAAACAACATTAGGCATTTATTGCAAACTTATATTCCCATTTAAATCTTTGTTATCTGATGTTTTTCTTGATTCTTGTCATTGTTCTGTGTCTGTGTTTGTCTTCTGTTCTCAGGTCTCAACAGTCTCATGGGACATGATGATTAAATAAAGAATAAATAGTCAGTATTCATTAGGTTAACTCTGGACGGCTGAAACATTTGAGGCCAAGATCATTTTTGATTTTCTGTCTTCTTACCCTGAACCAGAGATGACGGTGAGGTCCTGGTGCGCTGCCCGGGCCATGGAGCATCCTTTGGAGCGTGTCAGTTGCATCTGAGCGCGAAGTGACGGACAGTCGGCAGAAATCTCCCCGATGGATATGACCTGCTCCCGGTACAGAGCCACCAGGGTGTTGAATTCCTGGACAGTCTGCGGGGAGGAAGAAAAAACAAGATGCAGGACTCAGGGACACCAATGTAACTTATAATTAAAATGTGCGACCTGGATTCATTTGCTTCAGGAGAAAAAACAGTGTCCCTCTGCAGGACAAGAACCAGTCTTTCTGCAGGAACCAGTGTCTCTCTGCAGAAGAACCAGTGTGTTTCTGCAGGAACCAGTTTCTCTGCAGGTTAAGAACCAGCAGGATAATAACCAGTGTGTCTCTGCACAATGAGAACCAGTGTGTTTCTGCAGGAACCAGTGTCTCTCTGCAGAAGAACCAGTGCGTTTCTGCAGGAACCAGTGTCTCTCTGAAGGTTAAGAACCAGTATCTGTCTGCAGTATAAATATGAACCAGTGTCTTTCTGCAGGATAAATATGAACCAGTGTGTCTCTGCAGGATGAGAACCAGTGTCTTTCTGTAGGAACCAGTGTCTCTCTGAAGGTTAAGAACCAGCTGGATACGAACCAGTATCTGTCTGCAGGAGAAGAACCAGTGTCTTTCTGCAGTATAAATATGAACCAGTGTGTCTCTGAAGGTTAAGAACCAGTGTCTAGCTGCAGGATGAGAACCAGTGCTTTGCTGCAGAGCTGCACACGGGTCTCACCCTGGATTTGTTCTGGGTGTTGGAGGAGGAGGAGGAGCGGGACTCACCATCCTGCTGCCGTCCACGGCCTCCTCCGCGCTCTCCCTGCGCTCCGGCTCCGTCTGCGCGCCGCGGCTGACGGGGAAGATGCTCCCTGCGGATCGTGGGCGCTTTTTCCGCCCGTACGGTGCAGAACACATGCATGCACACGCACACACACAGACACACACTCACACACACACACTCACGCACAGATGGAGACGGATGCTGCGGTGTCCTCTATCTACAGGAGGAAGGAAACCACAGCAGAAGCGCGGCGGGGTCACACGGATTTGTGAGCGATCAGAGCCTCCGCAGCCTCAGCGGGACCGTGCGCTTTGTCCGCGGGAGCAGGATCGAGTCTCGGGCGGGACGGACCCCCGGCAGCTGCCTCTGCATCCCCGCCGAGAGGAGAGTCACCTTCAGCCCCTCCTGGAGGCCGAGCGAGGGAGAGGGAGGCTCCTCCGTCTTCCGCCGAGCGCGCTCACGTGTGCGGAGGATGCGGAGGGAGCCAACAGCAAAACAAGTCGTCACCCTCCCGACTCGTCGTTAACTGTTTGAGAGCAGCAGTGGTCCGCACGCTGCAGCCCGCGCCGTGCACGGTGCGGTGCTTCGCGTACACACGCGCTGCAGCTGCAGCTTCACATGCATTCGACATCAGTGTTTCTCCTCCTGCTGCAGATGTGAACAGATTCAAAGAGATTATTGTTTTATTCCCTGAGATTCTAGCTGCTGTGTGTAGATGAAGGTGCACTCGTTCTTTTGTACCACCAGGGGGCAGGAAAAGTAAAAAACAAGCACTTTCATCTTTTATACACAGATAAAGTAGGTGACCCCTTGTTTTCTGCATGAATTGGTCATAAAATGTCATCTGGTTTCCATCCAAGTCATAACTATAGACAAACACATTGTGCTTAAGCTAATAACTCTCTAACAATTAGAATTGTTCATGTCGTTTATGAAAACGCTCATCAAACATTCACAGAAGTAAGTGAACCCTTGGATTTAATACCATCTCTCCTCAGAAGTGCTTCAGCTCAGCCACATTCTTCAGATGTCTGGTGTGAGGGGCTCAATAAGGACGAGGTCAATGCAACAATTTGTGTGTTATTAAATAAATCAGATTGTGTGTTGTTAAATTTTGTAATTTACATGAAGATCAGATCATGTTTGAAGATAAATCTTTGCAGAAATTCTACTAATTTCAAAGGCTTTTCTTAATTATTTTATTTCTGGAGCTACGTCAGAAATTGTCCTTGTCATTGTTATTATTCCTTCTCCATCACACCTTTGCTTTTGTGTCTCTATACAAAAACATCACCTCCTACTCTAGAATGTGCTTCCACGTCCCTGCTAGAACAAAAGCCTTTAGTCTAATTCTAGAAGGTAAACTGTGGTGAGCTATTTCAGAAATGTTGAGAGAGAAGAGACAAAAAAAAAAACAGGTTTCTTCAGTTTGTAGAATAAAGTAAAATCTATTTAGACACTTTTATTATTCATAAATAATTTGTAATGTTTATGTGGCTCAGTGTTTTTCATATTTCTATTGAACAATCCAGCAAACAGAACTCAAAAAGAGATGTTTTAATCTCCTGGAGATTAAAATACTACATGAAACCCTTTATGTTCAAATTCAAATAATTCACAGTTGCATATTCAAATGATTCACCTGATTGTCTTTGTCGTTTACTTTCAGTAAGACAATGAATTCTTCACACAGTGTGAACGCTTCCATTTTCTTTTACATCTGGTTTTATCGTTTCCTTCAACACAAACTCGATGAGACTTTCTCAAAGTCAGAAAATCTCTCAAGAGACAAAATGAAGACGGATAAACCGGCACTGCAAACTCTCAATCGTCCTCGGCTCCTCAAAAGAAGAAAAAGTACACGAGGAAGCAGAGGAGCAGGAAAGCCAGGATCCAGTTGACGGAGCGGACGTAGTCGACGAAGAGGCCGACGTCGAAGAGCCAGCCGCGCATATCGGTGAAGTTCAGGGCGTCCAGCGAGAAGGCTCCGTGGGCGAAGTGCCAGCGTCCCCTCACCGTGGCTACGTGTCTCTGATACCCTGAAGTTAAATGGAGACAAATATACTTACTCAAAAAGCTATTTGCATCATATTGTGTGCGTGTGTGTGTGTGTGTGTGTGTTTTCAAGTGATATAATTAATCAGAGAGTCAGTGGGTGAAAGTTATGGAAGTTCAAGGCTGCAAATATTAAAATAACCATCATCATGAAGCACAGACAAATTTTACATTCAAATTTCTTGTCAAAAGTCCAGTTTGCTTTTAAATTTTCAAGTTTAAAAAATGACAAAAATCGTATGCACTTAAAAAAAACATATGCCAACTTATATAATCACGATCATTTTAAGGTTTGTACTTCCAAAGATACGAGGACAAATACCTGGTAATAGGAGTTTTAGCAGTAACATGTTGTGTAATGTCATAAAATGTAAATGATGACATTTGTAGTGTTGACACCTAATCTCACACCATGTAAAGGAAGTTAATGAATAATGGATAATGATGTTTCATTACTTTCGGTTTGTTGTTGTCACAGCCTTTTAAATGACATTTCATCCCTCTCCCTCATCCTGGTCACCACTGATAATCCAGAGACTTCAATGTTTTCCAGACTTTAGCGGCGTCTTACCCCAGAAGGTACGGAAGCATGTG
This sequence comes from Hippoglossus hippoglossus, assembly GCF_009819705.1. Classification (NCBI taxonomy): domain Eukaryota; kingdom Metazoa; phylum Chordata; class Actinopteri; order Pleuronectiformes; family Pleuronectidae; genus Hippoglossus; species Hippoglossus hippoglossus. The sequence goes on from NC_047162.1 coordinate 19,032,477, forward strand.
CGACAGCTGGGCAGCGGCCACTTTGCGCACGGAGCCTTCTTGAAGTTCAGCTGGCGGCCGTAGTAAACTTTAGGGAAGAAGGTCTTCACCGTCTGGTTGAGCTCTGAGGAGGAACAAGCACAGTGAGGAAAACAGCACATCCTCACGTCAGAGATATCAGGAGGTCAAGTTCTGAGTCCTGGAGCTCGCCGACCTTCGTGTAAGTCGGTGTGCGAGATGAGGGTGCGGCAGAGAGGGCAGGGCGTGTTCGTGTGTCGGTTCTTGGCAAGCGTGCGAAGACACGGCTCACAGAAGACGTGAGCGCAGGGCTGGCAGCTGTACGGGCTGAAGAAGACGTCGAGACACACGGCGCAGGTGAGACCCTCTCGGTCTTCCTCCTCGCTGTCCACCAGGGACCTGCTCAAACTCTCGGCCTGAACGCAAACACACAAACATATTATATTACTTTAATAAATTCAGATAATTAAATGTGAGACGGTTTAAGCTCTGCAGAAACCCAGAGGATGAACCCTCACCTGCTCCTGCCATCGGTGCAGCCAGCGCTCTCTCCTCCTCTGTTTCCGTCGCAGACCCTTCAGACGGTTCCTCTCTTTTCTTCTCCGGCTGATCGAGGCTGGGGAGGCGGAAGAGGCTCGAGGCTACGAAGGCAACACACATGCACACAGACACACACACACACACACAGACACACACATGCAACAATGGTTGGAGACATTTACTTCCCATAACAAAAAATGTTGGACATAACAAACAACACTCCTTTGTTTTAGCGTTTCTTTGAGCGTTAGTGAAACTACAAGAATTTAGTTTGAGCAGAGTGTGACAGAGGGGAGAGCAAAGGTCATTCACAACTAAAGGTTTAGCCTCTGGGGAACTTCAGCGTCATCAAAGAATTGAATGGAAATGTGCCCTTTCAATTTTGACACAATGACAATCATGGCCTGATGTATGTCCTGAAGCAAAAAGGTCAGAGGGTCACTGTAAGTAACGACACCCATCCTCTGGGGATCATGAATATCAACACCGACACGCTCGACCAATCACGAGTCAGTCACAGCCGTCAATCGTGTTTCTAGCTAAAATGAAAGATGCACGTATTTAACGTGCACCTCTACATGTTCATGTCCCATTTGCTAACATGGATGAGGCAGGGTTTATGACTCACCTCCGTTTCCTCGTCCCGCTCAGCTACACTGTCGGAGACGGTTCTTCCTCTGAGGAACAGGGTTGAGTCAGAAGCGTCTTCGTGGCTGGTCGTGGTCGCCACCGACGACTCCACCGTGTCCGAAGTTGGCAGCAGCGGTTGATCCAGGAGCAACCGCCTCCCTCCAAGTGAACCGAAGGCGTCAGCGTCGCCTGAGGCTTCACCGGCCGCGTCCTGACGCGTGGGACACGAGACAGGTGACCACGTCGACTCATCATCTGGCCCCGCCCACGTCAAACCGGCCGCAGACCTGTCCATGAGGCTCGCAGGGCAAAAACAAGACGACCTGAAGGTGGCGCCATCCTCCAAACTGCCCCTTCTCCTGTGAGAGATGCAGTACAGAGGACTGAAGGGAAACGACTGGTTTTCACTCGGTGAACTCGACGCCTCTTCAGGGCGGATGTGGGACGTGACGGCGGCACAGTAGACCTGTAAACTGTCCGGTTCTGTCCCGTTAAACGTCTCCTCGTTGTTCTCGGCGCTGTCTGTCGGCGGAGCAGCACGTCCCTTCTCAGGCCTCGTCCTCCTCGGCTGGACGATGAGGACGTGGTGCTTGTGGTCACGATCCACGCGGCTTTTGTTGAGGTGGACGGTAGCGTCCTGGCCACAGGGACACTTAGTGTGGTTGATGAAGTTGAAGCCGCCCAAACGAGCGCCGCAGTTGTGGCAGTTCAGTTTCCCCACAGTCCACTGGGCCTGGACAAAAACCACGGATACAATATCTAATAGATGTATTTTAATTCAAATGTCATCTTGTCTGTCGACCAAAACAGAAATGAGAAATGTTAAGAGGTTATTTTAAACTTGCTACATAAGCTTTGACTTGACCTAATTTTTTACAGGATTCAAAATATGGAATTTTCCAGATGTGTATGAGAAAAGAAAACTCTTATTCTAATCGTGTTTCCCCGTGTGCCAGTGAACTCAACAATCTAACCCTGCAGGAACTTCCCTCCTGAGCGGAGACACTCACCTGGTGAACTGAGGTCAGGATCCAGTCCGGCAGCGCGTCAACGTTCACGTGCCAAATACTGCAAATAGCACCCGAGCTCTCCTCTGTCGCCTCCTCCTGTTTCACCGTGACACACACACACAGTCACTAAGGTTTCTCTGGACACTGTCAGCACTGAGAATAAACATCTCAATGAGTTTAAAGCTGAACTAATTTAAATGAAATGTATTGAAGTCTTTTCACCCACCGTGGACAAACATGTTGAGTCTATCACACCTTTGCGACACCTCCTGCAGCGGAGCATGGTTCCCTCTCCTCAAACTCATCAACTGCAGCTTTTCAGTCCGGCTCTGATGATGGTGACAATAAAACACGGTGGCATCGTAAAGTCGTTCTCAACGTATCTGGACGAAAGCTCCCGGAGAACTGAAGAATCAACTCTCTGTTCTTTTAAATCACTGCTCTCCTGTTGACCACGTCACCTTCTATTAAATCAAACTATTACTAATTTCTTACCCTGCCCCGGTTTCTTTCACTCCTTTATTTCTGTATCTATTGTTTTCATTCTCAATTCAACTCTTGTATTGTCTTATGTCGCTTTTACAATGTGTCACAGCTGCTTTTTCTAAAGCCCTTTGAATTGTCTGCTTCGACCAGAACAGGAAATACCTGAACCCGGACTCGTTTGGTTGATAAACACTGAAACAGCCTCGTTACATATATGTAAAGAAACGTATGTGGACACATGAAAACTGCAGCTCTGTGTGTGACTGATGCGAGTGAAAGAAATAAAACCTTTGCGATCTATACTCTAAACTTTTCACCTCCTCTTCCCTCGCTTTGGCTTCAACGACAAACTTTGTGGTTAGCGTGAGATCTGAATCCACCAAACAAAACCCACACGTTGAATCAGACAATCAGAATAAACACAAAACTACATTCAAACAATCCAAGAAGAAATCACATCACAGGTCCATGATTGTTCAATATGACTTTTAAATTAGATTGTCACATGTTTTTATTCATAATTTAACTCCTTTAATTGTGCATTAGTCTAATTATTATAAATAAATAATCCCAAGTCTCTGATTTCAAACAACCCAGGACACAGTTAAGTTAATGATTTGATTTCTCTGAGCAGATTTAGTCTCATTAAACTTAATAAAAAGTGTATTTTCCAGTTCTCTGTGAATAGTTTCACGTCTCTTTTCTAAAGTATCAGTAACTTGTTCTTTCTGTGTAACTGGAGGGTTTCTGCACAGACACTGATCTGTTATCAGCTTGGAGGCACAAGTCAGATGTTGTTGTATTTAGTGTAAATCTAGTTCCATTAGAATAAACCTGAGTCTGAGGTGCGAGTTTAAAATGTGTCGAATCTGCAGCAGGTGAAGAAACCAAGAACAAAACCAGTGCTAGCTTCTTTAGCTTCGTTAGCTCCCACAATAACAACAACAACAAACTGCTTCCGGTCGATTAAATGATATAAAAACGTCCTGTCACGCGTCTTCTCGGTGCTGCCCGTGTAGCTCGGGCTGTGAACTCACCTTCCGGACAACTGTGCGCAGTTTGAGACGCGAAACAACGAAGAAAAGCTGCGTCAAGAAAAAAACCTAAACACACAAAGTTCAACAAGGCTAGCACTTCAGAGCAGCCCGTGACGTCAGAGCCGGGGAGCTACGGAAGGTGGAGAAGATCAAAACAAGTTCCAGCGTTTCCGCGCTGACAAAATAAAGAGACAGATCATCAGGTTGATTAATAAATAAAATTAAAATTAAATATAATAAAGAGGAAGATCATCAGGTTGATAAATTAATTTAATTAATTAGTATTAAATTAATTAAAGAGACGGATCTGAATTTTAAATAAAATACAATAAATTAAAGAGACAATTCATTAGGATGTTAAATAAAATAAAATAAAATAAAATTAAAGAGATAATTCATCAGGATGTTCAATAAAATAGAATCAAAATAAATTTAAATAAATAAATTAAAGAGAAGGATGATCAGGATAATAAATTAAATTTAAATTAAATTGAATTAAATTAAATAGACAGATCATCAGGATGTTAAATACAATTTAAATAAATGTAATCTTTGTTTAATTACATTACGATGCTCTGACCTGTGTTTGTTATGTTCAACCTCCTGCTCTGGCCTTAATTTACCCAATATTTAAATTAAAAAACATTTCAACTACACCTCTATGTGTAGTGTGGACCTTAAGAGGAATATGCAGGGTCGAGCCTTTTCTTTTGAAAGCTCGTGCACATTTTCCATTTTCCCCTTTCCTCAGAGGTGTAACTACATATGTGTTGTTATGTTCTTACAGTAAGACTTTGCATGTCCGTCTCATTCATTTATTCGTTTATTCAATGACGGATTGTTAACGGACCTGACGCCTGGTGGCAGTGTCTCACCGGAGGGCACCAGCTCGCTGCAGGTGCTGGAGGATTGAACACCGAACGTTCCTGTAATTATAGTGATAACATGTTAAATAATATATTAACTGTTCCTTGTTTCCTTCAGCCTGAGTGACATGTTTGTAACTTTCCAATTAGTGGCCTACAGGCGGTTTTATCAGGCTACAAAAATATTAGATCAACAAAAGACTAAATCCATTTTGTTGTAGTTATGTTAAAATTAAAAAGTTATTAGGTTTTATTAAGACAAATAGACAAATATTAGTTCACTAATATTAAAGACAGGTTTGTGTAATTTGAGTGAAAGCTGCATTAGAAACTAAACTTTTATTTAATCTCCAAAATGGAAGAATCCACGTGTAAAAAGAGAAATAAAAGGAAAACAGACTAAAACAGTGTTGAAGTTTTTAAAGTTTATTCAGACTCCAGCTCGATGCTCGGGTCCAGAGCTGCAGTGACCGGACCCACTCGTGTCAGACTCGGTTTCATCCTCACGGACAAGTGACGCATTTTCCATCACCGGTATAAATGCTCAGCCTCATTCTCCATCAGCAGCCGACACTCGCAGTTCCGTCCCTCGCTGCAGCTCCTCTCTGCACCATGCGCCCCTCAGAGAGCCGCGGGGCCCCCGTGCGCGCCGGGCTGTCCAGCGACTAACCGGAGCTCCCCACACGCACCCGAGCTCAGCAGCGATGGAGGCCGCGAACAACTCCACAGCCTGGACACATCTGGAGAACTTCTCCATCGGAACCCCCGAACCCGAGGAGGAGGAGGAGGAGGTGAAGCTGAGCTACCAGGTGCTCACATCCTTCGTGCTGGCCGCGCTCATCCTGTGCGCAATCTTTGGGAACGCGTGCGTAGTCGCAGCCGTCGCCTTGGAGCGATCCCTGCAGAATGTGGCCAGCTACCTGATCGGCTCCCTGGCCGTCACCGACCTGATGGTGTCGGTGCTGGTGCTGCCCATGGCGGCGCTGTACCAGGTGTTGAACCGCTGGACTCTCGGGCAGGTGCCGTGCGACATCTTCATCTCCCTGGACATGTTGTGCTGCACCTCGTCCATCCTGCACCTGTGCGCCATCGCCCTGGACCGATACTGGGCCATCACGGAGCCCATCGAGTACATGAAGAAGAGGACGCCGAGGAGAGCCGCGGTCCTCATCAGTGTCACCTGGATCGTCGGCTTCTCCATCTCTGTGCCACCGATGCTGATCATGAGCTCCCAGCCCAACACCGCGCCGGGGCCGGACAGGGCGAGCACCAAGCACTGCGAGATCCGGCAGGACCCCTGGTACACGATATACTCCACATTCGGGGCTTTTTACATCCCTCTGACCCTGATGCTGGTTTTATACGGGCGGATATTCAAAGCTGCCAGGTTCCGGATCAGGAAGACGGTGCGTAAAACCGAGAAAAAGAAAGTGTCCGACTCCTGCCTGGCGCTGTCCCCGGCGCTCCTCCACAAGAAGACTCCGGGCGACGCGCAGAGCAAAAGCTGGAAGAGGAGCGTGGAGCCGCGGCCGCTGCCGAGCGTCAACGGAGCCGTGAAGCACGCCGAGGACGGGGAGTCCCTGGAGATCATCGAGGTGCACAGCAACTCCAAGAGCAACCTGCCGCTGCCGGACACCCCGAGCACCGCGCCGCTGTTCGAGAGCAGGCACGAGAAGGCCACCGAGGCCAAGCGCAAGATCGCCATGGCACGGGAGCGCAAGACGGTGAAGACCCTGGGCATCATCATGGGCACCTTCATCCTCTGCTGGCTGCCCTTCTTCATCGTGGCCCTGGTCAAGCCCTTCTGCCCGGACTCGTGCTACATGCCCCGCTGGCTGGAGGATGTCATCAACTGGCTGGGCTACTCCAACTCGCTGCTCAACCCCATCATTTACGCGTACTTCAACAAAGACTTCCAGAGCGCGTTCAAGAAAATCATCAAGTGTCATTTCTGCAGACCGTGATGTGGTCCAGCGGATCACTGAGGTGAAAAGTCAACTTCAGACTATAAACTGTGATTATTGTGAACGATGAATCTGAGCAGAGCGGTTCATAAAGATTATCCTGTGATAGTCACCATCCTTAATAACTAGGACATTCCTCCCAGAGATGTGTGCAGCCTGCAGGTAGAGATACAGCTGTGGTCGTCTGATTGTAGCTCCATGTTCTGTCATGTTCAATAAACACATCACTTTTTAAATGATTGTTCTGAAGTCCTGATTTAAGCCTTTTTAAATTCAACATCGACAAACTGATTAAAAACTGACATTTCAGCCTCTGGAGTGTGAGAACTTTCTGTTTAAATTGACTTTATTTGAACATGTCACCTTTGAAATAACAAATTAATATATATATATATATAGTAAAATACATTTTTATTAGTAAGTTGTGGTAGTTATATCCTTTCTCTACTCTGTAAAAACTACCAACTTCAGTCTACAAGTTCTGAAACTCAGAAAACAAATTTGTATTTGTAGAAAAAGGAAAAATTCCAAATAATAAATCCAAATGCACCAAGGACTGATTCTACTTTTGTTTTAAAAGCTGCTCCACACTGCTGTTAGTCCTAAATCTGCATTTATTCTATATGAACACGATTGTCACTCTGCAACTATGAAGGCACATGGGAATAATGTCATGAATCAAGTGAAGTCCACCACTGCAGTGCTCTGAAGCAAGGCACACGGTGAGAAGCAGCTGAAGCTGTCCAGATGTGCAGCTTCCAGTTGTGACTCAGAAAATCATTATTTTATCTGCAAAAAAAAAAAATCTTCACTCCACATCTTCATGCATCATGGTTGAAATTCACTAAAAATCCATTTAAATCCCATTTAAGATCCCAAAGACAGAAATCCAGAAATAAAGGTGTTTTTAATAATATTTTATGATATAAAAGTTATGGAGCTTCGGTGTAGAACTGTAGTGAAATAATATTTGGGCTCCTGTATGTGATCCTTTAAAGCAGGAGGAGTGGGGAAAGGATTTTGATGAGATTTTTATCAAATTATCAAGAGAAAATCTTTATCTTCAGGGATTTCTATATTTCTGAAATAGACTTTGTCTGAAAGTCTTTGACAGATGTGATCCCCTGCAGCAGAAAAAAGTGTCATCATCCCCAGACTCTCGTCCCCCCCACGCTCCTCTAACTTGTTTCTGCTGACAGGGACACAGGGATCGTCTGGGAGGTTGTGGGCGAGCGAACAGACAGACGGACAGATGGACAGACAGACGGACAGACGGAGGGACAGACGGACAGATGGACAGACTCAGAGAGGTGAAGAGAGGAGAAGAACCACACACATCCGTCACTGTGCAGGAGCAGTGATTCAAAGGTTCCCGTTAGAGGTTGTCGGGGTGCTGCTCTCCCTCCGTCACTCACGGCTTCGTCACATCTACGTCCATCTTTAAAAGGCGCTGAAAGGGTCACACACATGCACGCTGGAGAGGTGGTCGCCATAGCGACATATGGGGGATGCAAACTCCGGGGGCCGAGGGGCAATTATCTGATCAAAGGGGGCCGCTGCCACACAGGAATACAGAGGTGCGTCTGAGGGGCCCACAGCTGGCAGCCCTCTCAGACAATAAGCTGCTGTGTTCTTCCTTCCTTCCTTTCCTCTGTATCCTTCCTTCCTTCCTTCCCTCTGTATCCTTCCTTCCTTCCCTCCCTCTGTATCCTTCCCTTCTTCCACTTTTACTTATAAAGTTTGCTCTAACATTCTCCCTCGTTGCACTTTCCACCTCGACAATCAAATTGTTTTATTATTTTGAAGATTATAAATGAACTTACCAGTCGTGAGACGTCTTCTGTGGCATCTGTAACGTTCAGTCTGATGATGTCACAGCGAAGTCATCTGGGTTACCTCAGCGTGGAAGTTCAGCAGGAAGCCTTCGTTTCAACCTGCGAGGAAGCAGGGAGAGAGGGAAGGGAAACTAGTGAGCTGCATTATTGCAAAGTCTCAATTCTTCCTCCAAAGCAGCTAATGGGCAAAGAATAATTTACATTATATTTAAAAATCTGACCATCAGCAAGACATTTCCTGTGAAAAGAAGAAACACTCTGTCTCTTTTAAAACTTCCCGTGTGATGACCTCTGCTGCTGTGACTCTGACTGAATCAACAAGTCGCCTTTGAGGAAGAGAAGATGTAATAAAACCTGTGACTTTGCTTTAAACATGTTGTATAATAAAGTATTAATGAGTATTCAACGTAGCTGCATCAAACCTCTAAGCAGAATTAAAATCCATCACTGAAAAAGAAAAACAGTGTTTAGGTAACTCGTCAGTTTTTTCATGTTTTTCATTTAAAATCCAAACTCCTCCAGTGTGTCACCGTGTTATCATCTTCTGTCACATCAGGACAAAAATAAAAAAACACTCAAGTCCGTATTGATGCATTTCCTCCACAACACTATTGTTATTCCGTCTCCTCAGAAGCAAATGCCAGGAGGATTTGTCCATCAGCTTTACCACCGTCGTTTTGACAGGAGTCATTTCAAAAAAATCATTTCTCAGTAAACAACAGCTTAAGTAAAAGCACGACTCGCTGACAAAAGCATCAAGCTCTTCCCCGAGAAAAGAAGAATTCCGTGCAGTCACTAGAAAAACATGCACGACGATACCACGACCGCTGAAAGGCAACAACGCCGCTCGAATGCGACCCTGCAGGTGCTTGTGTTCACTCCAGGTGTGTTGACCGTGCTTCCTCTGAGGCTGCTGCCGAGTGCACTTGGCTGTAAATCAGCCGGCACGTTGGAGGAGGCGAAGGAGTGCAGATGAAACTCCATCCACACGCTCTTGAACTGTTCAGTCGTGTGCCCCCCCCCCCTGCGGAGCGCCCGGTGGCGTTCTACTGTCAAAGGAATTATGTTCCGGCCTCGCTCAACCTCAAGAAGAACGAACCCCTCCACGTCTTCTGGGATTTCTGCTCTGAGCTGTTGTTGGGGACGAGTTTAGAGGAAAACAGCAGAACAGGAGATGATTGAGATGGAAACTTCTATCTATGTGTATTTAAAGACCAAAAGAAACGTGTTGATGTGTTTGCCCGACTCGTAAAACTGACTGAAGACACCTCCATTCCTCGCCATAAAGATAAATGAGGTACAACTGCACATCTGTCAACACGATCATCCTCCAGTTGCTACGCTAAGAACAAGCGAGGTTCACTTGTTGTTTACTCCAATGATGATTTCACGTAGTTCTTATCACACGGATTCAGGTTCCTGATAAGTTTGGTTTTAATTAAGTTGTTTGATGATATGAAACCGGGTGAAACGTCATGAGTTCGGATTCCGGGATATTTGGGCTAAATTTCTGGAATAATTGTAGGAAGGGAGACGCGTCCTCCATCTTTATACGAGTTTGTGTGTGTGTGTGTGTGTGTGTGTGTGTGTGTGTGCGTGTGTGTGTGTGTGTGTGTGTGTGCGCGTGTGTGTGTGTGTGTGTGTGTGTGTGTGTGTGTGTGTGTGTGTGTGTGTGCGTGTGTGTGTGTGTGTGTGTGTGTGTGTGTGTGTGTGTGTGTGTGTGTGTGTGTGTGTCCCTCCTGAACCTGCAGCAGGTGTCACTTTGTCTGCTTTCAGTCACTTTAAGTGCGACATCAAACGCTGAGTCACTGTTTGTTGTCTCGTCGTCTGATTGTCTCTCCGCAGGTTTTCGTCCTCCTCCTCTTCTTCACGTGTTCCTCTCTGTAAGATAAAAGTTAACTCAACAGCTTCATCACTTCGTCTCGACGCGTCGGACGATTACATTTACTAAGACTCTAAATATGCAAGTTGCAAATGAAAAAGCAGAAGATTTACGATTGTATTATTTAGCTTATTTAAATAAATTCCCTTCAGGGCTTGAATGATGAATTACTCACAAGTATTTTAGGGAGAAGTGGAAAAAGATTTATGATCAAATTCTCATAACGGAGAGAAGTCGTGAGACAAATATTTTGTGTTCAGAGAAAGATGAGTTTTCGAGGGAGATAAAAACATTTCTTCAAGGTGTATTCATATTCTACGTGCAGAGGTTTAATGTAAACGTGGAGCACCATCCCTGCGTGACTTCACTTTATCTTATTTAACCGTCACCGCAGTGTTTAGTTACTTTCCTGTTCTTAGAACCAGTTCAGCTTTGTTCCATGAGAAGATGTAATTAACAGGCTTTTAGTGCAGAGACTCACGACAAAGAAAAGCCTGAAGAGTCGTGTCACACAAGGTCTCGGTTTCCACCAACAAAACACGAAGCCGCCACCGAATAAACAACTTCCCTCGTGAATTTCAAACTGGTTGTTGAGTCATAAATGAGACCTGTTGTGCAAACATGGTGAAATATAAAAATAGACTTCATCTTAACAGCTTGTTTGGGCGAAGGTGGACGTTAGGGTCACTAAAATACAAATAAATGAACTGCCCCTGTATCGTGCTTGTCCAGTCTAATAGGCCGCTCGATGCTATTTACCCACACAGAGCGAGCATCAGGAGAAATTACGGGTTCATTACGTTGCCCAAGGGCACTTGGGAGGACTGGAGGAGCCTGGGATCCAACCACCGACCTTACCATTAGTGGACGACCCGCTCCACCTCCTGAGCCACAGCCTCACAGCTCATTTGTGCTCAACGTTAAGAGTAAAGACCGATACAGAGAGCGACACACAGAGGAAACAGAGGGGATGATGGGAAACAGGGAGGAGACGCCGCCGTGGAAAACCAGCTCAGGAAGTGGAAACAATGAGCTCAGATACAACGACACAGAGAAAATGCCAACTTTTTATTCTTTGGCATAAAGCATCACAGTGTGGTTTGGATAAATAAATTATATTTTTTTAATATACAAAAAGTTTTAATGGTGGAAAGCCAACATTCTGTACTGTGTAAGTCCACAATATATTTAAATAATCTCATCTTTTGATATATAGCCAGTGGAATGACAAAGTTTGTAAAGTCTCAAATTCATATTTCATAGATCACTCAAATTTACGAAATATGTACAGCTGTACGTAGGCAACTGGTCTTTGGTTTTATTAAATGAATTTATAAATAAACTTGCTGTTGGAGTAAGTTCCCCAAAGGGAAAATGTGGGTGAAACGTTTAAATGTAAGAACAGCAACAGAAAAAGTTGCTGTTAAAATTGTACATCCAATCAATGAGCTGTAAAAAGATGAAGATTGTGAGGTAAAGAGATTGTGAGGCTCTGATTGGATGACGAGCTCTGATGAACTTGACAGGAAAAGACCAGCAGCCTTTCTTCAAGTTGATCTTTACTCCCAGGTTTCAGAATACGAAGATGTGAGTATACGTAAATATTGTTCAGGGAAAGAATCGTCCACTGTGGCCTGGTGGCACAGCGTTTCCTCCAGACTTAATCAGGTTCGATCCCCGAACTCGCGCATCCCTGAAAAGACATCAAATATACAGTATACAGAATGTATACTCATCATCATCATGTCCTGTCCATCACGACACTTCATGCATTTCCTGTGTCTCCACTCATGATCCACGTCGGAGCTCAGAGAGACGAGTGTTCAAACAGGATGACCTTGGACTGGCTGGAGAGGTTGGAGAGGCTGGAGAGCCTGGACGCCCTGAAGGCTCCGATCCGAGAGTAGACGTCTGCGTCCGAGCAGGCCCCCCACGACAGGTGAGGGCTGGGGGGGGTGGTGTGGATCATCGGCAGGTGAAGGGGGATAGCCGGGACAGGAGGTGTCAGAGGGGGTGAGGGCGGATGCAGGGCGGGAGGTGGAGGCAGCGGCAGCGGGGGTGGACTAGCTACAGGCGGGGGCGGCAGAGGGACGATGGCAACAGGCGTCACCGTGATTACAGTTTGGACCAGCGGGTTAGCGTCAGGGACAGTTCCGTCCTGGGGCGGCAGGTCCTGACACGGCGGTGCAGGGTGTTTGAGTGTGTAGGTGGCTGTGCGGTAGAAGCCGTGGTACTCCAGAGCGTTCCTCGCCCTCGCCACGCTCAGCCTGCACAACGCAACACAAAACAAATGTGACACGGGTTTTATTTACCAGGTCTCACCAGGATTTAACATTTAATATTTCAGGTCAAATGAGTATTGAATCTGGCTGATCTGGTGACAGCAAATTCATCCACATCTTAAATAAACATCTTGTAACACACCTGTGTCTGAACTGCAGGAGTCTGTAGAGCAGCAGCAGGATCACAGCTCCAGCCAGAGTCAGCAGCAGCACGGCCACCCTCATGTCTAAGCTCCAGCAGGACCTCCCAGCTGCTCCCGGTGAGCTGCAGGCCCGGGGGGACTGAGGTGTCTGAGGCTGGAGGGGTCCCTCCATCTCCTGTTTGGGGTTGATGAGGGCTCGGACCAGGAGGGTGTCCTGCAGGATCGGGGGCAGGCTCGGCTGGGGGGGGATCTGGAGAGGGGTCCTACCCGTGACCTGATGACCAATCTGCATCCCTGTGGGTCGGTGGTGGAGCTCTGCTTGACGGTGATGAATTAGTTCCCCATGTTGAGGAGAGAGCAGGTGTCTCCAAGGAGGAAGCTTCAAGAGGCTTGACCTGTTTTTACGATGCTCTGGAAGAAAAACTTCTCAGTTACTGCACGTTTCAAGATGAAGATCACAACTTCCAATGAAGATAAATGAGGCGTTGGCATCATTTATCATTTTTAAATCTGTCTTTTACATGTATTATGTTGAATACTGTTGTTTTAATACACAAATACAGTGAAGAATGACGTTATCCACTGGCAGAGCAACTAAACACCAGCTGAAAATCTCTACCTCTGTAATTTATCACCTTGTTTCAGTGAATGTACAGATGTACTCGGAGGTGTGTGGGTACTTGATGACATCACCATGGTTACAGGTCCAATAGACGTAATTTAAAGCCACACCCATCAGTGTTGTCATAACAACTTGCAAACACAGAGGGCAACAAAACTCAGCTTTTCAGCCTGATGTTGAGTTACTCTTTAATATCGAAAAACACATCGTTAGAAATATAAAAATTTTGACTTTGATAACATTAAATTTGAGTAAAATTCATTTGCAGTTGTGTCCGTGTCTCCTCTACAAATTTAAATTCAAATTTCACTTTCTTTTTGCTCCGTTTTTTTTTGGCCTCAACCAACTCCTGAGTGAAAAATCTTTCTCTTCTGCGACAAAACTCGTATCCAAAAGTTAAACTTTGCTCTAAAACACTTCTAGTTGTCGAAAACTCGACATAGACTCCTGCAGTAAATACGTTAACATTTAGATGTTAATAAAAAATCTAAACGAGTGGAATACAAAGTACGTTAAAAAAGACATTCATAAGAAAACCTTACTGTCTTAAAACTGCCATTAAATCAATACGTCTGACAATTTTCAAGAAAAATATTCAACTTACATCATTTGAATTTGATCGCGTCGAAAACTTAATAGATCAAATAAGAACCGGACACAACAAGAAGAGCCCATGTTAGAACTGAGCAGCTTCCAGGACCCAGTGCAGATTCCTGAGAACACACCAACGGGAGGAAGCCGGTGAAAACAGCAGGAAACAGAGCATTTCCCTAACACACAATACAGAAATATGATTGGAGAGCACTTCCTATCACCATGGATACAGGAAACTGGTCAAGGATGTCTTTTTTTTCCAGCAGGGGTCTGAGCAAAACACACACGAGCACACACACACACAGACTCAGAGAGGCTGTAAGCAATACTGATCAAATTGATGAAAGTTAAAAGCTTAAGGTGCGAGAAGCAAAACAACGGCAGCAGCACCACATATCCACCGTCTGACCTCTGGATCAGAACTTTATCTGGACAGAAAACAAAAGATAATTTGCACCAGAACAGTTTCCTGGTGAGATGGAAAAGCTGTGTCTCTGCCACCGGAGCCGCCCCCATCAGCGGCGGCTGTGCCAGCACGGGTCAACAGATGTGGCGAGATGGCGGCAGCAGTGAAAGGCTGGCTGCTATCTGATCGAGCCGGTATTCAGGGGACGAATAAATGACACGCGGCCACAGAAAGGGGGCTCGCGCTGGTCCAGCTCCCATTTATCTGTCTAATAAGTTTTGACGCTGGGCCAATGCCCGAACGGGAGAAACTCTTTTGCTCTCGCTCAATATCCCCGTCTGGCTCCCTCACAATCCTGCGATGTTGACGGGGACGGTCATATTAAAAAGATCTGTTATCAGGGGCCCAATTGTGGTTCAGGGTGAGGTGATCCACCCACACGTCTCTCCTCAGGGGGATTCAGGAGCTGCAGCTTCTTTGAAAAGACCATCACACTCATAAATGTCTTCATTCTCATATCATCATTAGTTCATTTTATTCTAAATGTTGGATTATTGACGCCACATAACAGAAACTGTAAGAAGAGACAAAACTCCAGAAAACGTCTAGACACTCTTTCCTGGGAGTTCATGTCTGATAACAGCTCATCATTAATTATTATGTTCAAATCTAACGTGATAACGGTGACGATGACAGAGAAATTGATGATGACGGTGATGAGGGTAGTTTTCAGAACGATGATGATGATAATGAAGGTGATGAAGATGGTGGAAGAGGAAAAACAGTGATGATGTCGTGATGGTGATGAGGGTGAAAATGATCCTGGGAGGAGGAGGAGGAGGAGGATCTGAAGAAGTGTGATGATGATGACGAGACTGATGATGCACTAAAGGTGAAGATGAGGAGGGTGATGTGATGACAACCTTGAGGAAGGTGACGGCAGGGAGGATGATGACGTCACAGATGAGGATGAAGATGATGTGTGGAGGCTGAGAGAATCCTCCAGTTAATGATGACAGAGATGTAAATCTATTCATGAGCTCTTAATGTGAAGAGCTAATGTGGCCGTTTCCATCTCTGCTCGGCTGACGGACACGACGACTGAGTGAAGTAGAAGTCGGGTGATTGGACAGTGAAGGACCGGGGAGGCTGTCGAGTGTTGGACTGACACTCCTCTGCTCACACACACTGTTGACTGGAGCATCAGCTCACTGCAGCCGCCCTCAAGACAGGTCTGAGTGAGGGGGGGGGGGGGAGAGAATCACAGTGAATCATCTGCGAACGGGGAAAAAGAAAGATTGAATATATTGTTTTGTAAATACCAGCGATCGCCCCCTGGTGGCTGGCTGTTGGGTCACGACCTCGGGGGAACGACCTCAATAGCGATGCTCTGATTCACGGTCAGAAGCACAAGATGGCGGCACCCATCTCCGGTATATTTTGGCTTCATCTTTGTACAGCGAGAGGAAGAAACCATATTATTTATTTCCCATGATCTCCGCGTCTCTTGCATGCGTCACCTGAAATGCATGAATTTATTAAAATATGCAATTTATATTAAAATGGGCGTAATTCAGCGTAGGCTGTCCCTGACCTCTCCTTCGAAGTTTCTACGAGTGATTAGGACCTCATCTGTGCAATCAGCCATAAGAGGTGAACACGACTTCACCGGTCACTGACCAGCATTTATGTAAATGTCACACAATCCGAAAATAACATCCACCCCAGCAACCTGCAGCACGGCAGCACCGAGCGCTGGGTTTTAATTAACGATAATAAAATGGAGATAGATAGAGAAAGTGTTTGTGGAAGGAAATGATTCAGTGAAGGATGAATTTGTTCATGTAGCTGCAGCTCCGACAGCTCGAGTGGTTTTTAATAATGATCTTAACAACAGCATCGGGAGAACAGCTGCAGGATGAAGCTCTACGTGAGGCAAATACGTGAATTTGGAATATTGACTTGATTTGGGTTGAGAGCTCAGAACTGAAATTATTCAAAAGCACAAAAGGATATTTTTATTTTCTGCTCTGCTTACAGACATGTTCCGTGTTGGCCAGTGGCGACAGGGGAGACAAACAGGAAGTGGACTTTTGGGGGGGGGAATGACGCAGCAAACAGGAATCAAACCAGGGCCTCGCCGCGGAGGGGACTGGAACCCATGTGGTGCGCACTCCAGACATACAGCTACTCCCGAGGTGCCCAAGGATTTCTACCAACTCATCTCTCAGTCTAAATTTCACCAGTGCAACTTCACACAGCTGAGAGATTCATAATAGCCACTGGACAAAGATCTTTTTCTTATTCTTATAAATAACAATCTTCTGTGATACAATATATCGTATAACTTCACTAGGTATTAGTGGATATTGTTATAAATTATTATTAAGCCTTTTCAAATTTGACAAAAAACATCTGAAACAAATCATTGATTATGATAACACTTGTAAATCACATTAATTTGATGCAACTGTTAAAATGATAGACTCATCAATACACTACAGGTTGTGTTCACTCTCAGTTGAGCTCAAACCTCCACAAAGTATAAACGGTCCCTTTAATTCAATCAAGCACACTAATAGATATCAGTTCTCTCCTGACCTTCGTCATGTCCTTCCACCAAGTTTCATGGGAATCTGTTCAGAAGTTCTGGCGTAGTTTTACTACAGTTTTAAAACTGTCATTTTTAAAACTGAAAAAGAGCACTAATTGCCCTAATTGTTTAATTGATTGTTTGTGTGATGTGCTGAGCTGATAATGGCTGGACGCCTCTCAGAGTCATCCTGACACCTCGTCTGTCAGCCAGGCGGCCGCTCCTGGTGGCTATCTGCGCTCCCACATGTGCGTCCGCGGCCTCGGGCCTCGCGCTGTCAGATCAGCTTTCCACGGCAGAGAGCACGAGGTCATCAGACAACGACCCTCTGCCGGGGCCGCCCCGCGGTTGCTCAGCTGTCCACACTCATTCCCAGTCAGCTGTCGTCCTGCGCTCACCAGCCGTCAGGGTGGCGTCGCTCTGCACGAGGCCAAGTCTTTTCTCCTGTCCGCGTAAACAACACTAAATATCTGCATCTAAAAGCTCCTGACATTTCTGGGAGATTCAGAGACTCGCTGCTTTATTCACGGTTAGATATTTATATCAGTTTCATCTCTGAGCTTTCAGCACAAGGAGAAGAGGAGACAAAGAAGAGAAGAGAGAGAGTCTTTTATAATTCTGTAACGCAGACATCAACACAACAGCGAAGTGTCCTCTGATCCCCGAGCTACGATCCTGCCCCCCCCCATGAGAGACACCAGACACCTTAAGAACAAACAGTCTTAATAGAGGATGAAATGTGAGACGTTTAGGACTCTTGATGGAAATAATCAGATGACTTGGGCAGAAGAGTGGTTCTGCTGTTTACGTGTTTCTGTGTTTATCGTAAAGTTTATGGTGAAATCAAAAGTCTCAGTTACATTTCCTTGCCATAAGGTTTCGGTAATGTCATTCTTCAATTTTTTTAATGTAGTTATAAACCAAAATATCGGTATCTGATTTTTTTACTACTTACTAATTTCTGTACAGGCATTAGACACCAAACATCTCTATCGGTCGGGCTCTAAACAGTAACGCCGTCTCACGAGCCACAGTTCAGTGGCTACAGATCCTATTTTAGGCTTCAAACAAATCCTCCTTTAAATAATTTAAATATTACTGACTCATTTTACATTGTGCAGACAAACATAATCGTTGCTTGGCCTCGGCTGCTGCTTCCAGTTTGGCCGCTAAAAATCTATGAGATGTGCGGCGACTTTTTTCCTTTTGTTAAAGCTCAGTGTGCTTCATAATAATTAGAGTAAGAGTAAATAAGTAATGAGTATAATAAATGAGTAATAAATGAGTAATAAGAGTAAAGTATGAAAACAAAGCAAACGAGCATTTAAACAGCTTCTGATGTATTCGACGTGTGAAGCTTTATTTCCACAGCTCGTTAGACACTTGAAACTTTCTGGATCTGTATATCACAGAAGGGTTCGTGCCTCCTGATTCAAAGTGGACGGTAGTGTCCGACCTGGTTTGTCCCGGATGTGGAGATGAGACGTGGGTTAAGAACTTTCATTAGTTCCGAACCAAAGGCTTAATAAATGTGTCACACGAATCAGGAGATGGTTCAATTCAACCCCATCATTTCCAGGCTTATTTCCATATTCATGTCGCTGAGGTAGAGGTCAGAGTTTGAATCATGGTCAGTGTGAATAGATTTTATGTGTGCGAGATGTTTCTGGTGCATTTCTCTACTCACGCTTCATTCATGAATGTACATTAAGAACATATCACCCTGATCGTTTGGAAATCCTTTCGCATGAGTGACAGCAGAGATATTTTACTAACGTGATTCTGTCTGAGAGCAACGAGACTCAATTTCTCTGCATGTATCCAGGGTGTAGAAGTTAGACATGCGCCTCCTCCACCACTTCCTCTAATGAGTTTTACGGAGGGAGGAAGTGAGCTGTTGGAATAAACACAATTAAAGATCCTCACATCCTCTAAGTGAGAGTTTGGGGGAAAACTGATGTTGTCATTATTGGAATAATGATACAGTGAAATGCGTCATATCGCTTTATTCGCTCTGAAATGTGTCCCATGTGTCGTGTTTCTTTAAGAGAGCGCACAGATAAGCTGTAAAATGAAGGAATCTAGAATCACAGTTCTCATGTCAAGAACATTTCACTCTTACCAATATTTTGGTTGAGACTAAACAGACAGGTCCGTAGTTCCAGACCAAACAAAGTGAGTTCCGTAGAATCGCTGCCAGCTCCTGACCCGCGTCCTGGCTGAGAATGATTTCTCCCGATTAAACGAACATCCACTTCCAGACGACTCCACCCTCTGCAAATGATCCCTCGTTTGTCGTCTAATAAAATCATTAAAGTGCTCGACGGCGAGCGGAGTTCCTTTATCTGACGGAAAAAAAGGAAACCGCGACTGAAGATGGCAAAACTCCAAATGGCTGTGACGGGAGTTCAGATGGAGCGAATGTGAGACTCTATCAGTCGGTCGCTCACCTCCGGGGGGGGGGATCGCAGATAGATCAGAAATGACCCAGCCACAATGTCACTCGACATTGAATTCTCGCCCTTTGTGGAACTGTGTGTGTGTGTGTGTGTGTGTGTGTGTGTGTGTGTGTGTGTGTGTCAGACAGGGGGTGTCAAAGGGCACAGATGATGACCCCCCCCCCCCCCCAAGGCCCAGGAGCGCTCATGCAAAGGACATGTCTATAGTCATGTCCTTTGCACAAGGTCTATAGTCGAGGTTACACAGGATCAAGTACAATACTAACTAACTTACACACACACACACACACACACACACACACACACACACACACACACACACACACACACACACACACACACAGCAATAACCATTTGTAAATAAGCCTTAATTTATTCTCTGCATATAGTTATCTATGTTAATTTCATTTTCTGCAGCTCTTACTGATTTCACTGCTTTTTTAAATTTACGTGCTCATATTATTCTGGATCTTTATATATTTTATACATCTCCGACTGGAGAGGGAAGCTTCTTACATTTTCATTATTATGATGCCAAAGATCTTTGAATTCAGTTTCACAGTCTCCTTCAACTCAATCAAACTGCACCGATTTCCCTACACTCGCAGATATCAGTCGCCCAAATGCTCCTGATTCTGTTCATCAAGATTCATGAATTATTCCCTGAGAAATTGGTGGAAAATTTTGCTATTTTCGCAATGTGAATGAAAGTGAAAATAAATCCTGGATTATTTCATGTCTCTTCCTTCGTTTCATGGAAGTTTGTTCAGTAGTTGTTGTGTAGTCCTGCCGACAAACAAACGAGCAAACAGACAAACACGTAACCTTGACGGCGGTAAAAACTAATAACCTTCTGCCCAGCAATATTTGAGAAGGTTTTCATGGTGAATCAGAACGTTGTCTGCGTACTGAAGCAAACGTTCCTGCAGCTCTTATCTAAACACGTGTCCCGTGTTATTAATTGCAGAGACCGTTTGAAAAAATGCGTTGCACTCCATCGCAGGAGAGTCACACAAACTGATCAAAGTCACTTTCCACTGCAGCTGCTCACCCGAATGATGAAACAGTCAAAACATTTACTTTCCTCACTGATGTGCCGATCAAACAGCAGATTCCAAATTTGGAGAAAAGATGTCCGAGTAGTCCGGTAACATAAACCAAGACGAGTGTAGTTCTGTATTTGTGTCACAGCACAGGAGTTCAAGCCTGTGTCTCTGTGTAAACTATGACAAATTTATTGTACACAGCGTTTTGTCCAACCTGCTCTTTCATAACGTGGTTTCCATCCAGGCAGCGTTCTGAAATCTTAAATTACGCTGCTTGTCCTGAGAGAAGTGGACTCGCGCCATGAAACGCTGCGACGAGAACAATCCGACAAATACAACAAGTCGTATGCTTTTAGTCGCCATGGTTACAGCGGACGGTGGAAAACATGTGGAAAACAGACGTACATGGCAAGTGCATTGATTTAGGATTATTTAGCCACATAGGAGTTGAAAACATGACGACAAAAACATGTATGAAAGAAAAAGTGAGTGGAAAGTACGAGGGAACAGCGAAGAGAAGTTTTTTTTTAAGAGAAATCCTAAAAACGTATATACTGTGTTTACACAATGGATTATTAAAAGGTTGGTGTTCGTCTTAAATAGTGACAAGAAGTGCATCCGTGACAAAATAGGTTAGAATAAATAGTGAGTGGCTTGAACAATGAATTATACATCGATATGGTCACATGAACAGCTAATATTCAGAAATGAAAAGGGATGTGCACAACCAGCCGGCTTCTTAAGTGGACACAAACATTTACATATGTCAAATTTAAGCTTTTTCAAAAAAGTATCTGTCGTTGTGGTTCCTCTCACACTGATGCTTGAGCGATTTGAGATTAATAAGCTCAATTAGAGAAAGAGAAGTGGGGTTCAGACGCTGCACCCTGAAGAAACGGGCTTGTTAGTCCTCTCGTTGTAAAAGACTGGACGATGACGGCGTCTGCACTGATCATAAATGTCCCTGGAAATACTAAATGTGATGTGAGAGAGTGGACGACTGTCAGTTGTCTCCAAATTCCATGGGATTCCATCATTTCCATGGATTTAAGTTCCAGTTCATGACCCTGGAATAATCGTGCCTTCTTTTTTTTTTTGCCACCAGTAATTTTTGAGGTCAAAGTATAAATATGCAAGGAGGGAAATTGATATTCACAGTGAAACAGCTTTAATTATCTCACCTCTTATATCAGGACCAGAGCAAACTTTCCAAATGTAGCTCACATTTTACCTGAAATTACAAAAATTAATGTGCATTTCTATCCACTAGTGTAGCATGATATCAAAACTCCAGTGCATGAACTCAAGGACAGTTTACACCTTTATAAATATTTTATATATATATTATTTATTATTAATTATTAACCGCCTGCAGGTTGGTATGAAGTCAAAGCGTCCCAATTGTCCCCTGGTGTCTGTCCATGTTAGTGGATGGGACATGGACCAACGGAGAAAAACATCATGATTGACAACCGAGTCGCCACGGCACAGACTCTGGAGGTGGAGACAAGGCGTCCATCTTTATTTACAATCTGATTTCAGCCCCAGATGTGAAGCCAGAGTGTCCTGATCGCCCCCTGGTGGCTGGCTGCAAAATAGTTCACAACCCCTGCCTCCTCTACGTTAGTGGATGGGACCGAAACTAGTCTATGATTTCAGCCACAGCTGTGAACACGACACGAGGTGACGGCCGTTATAGATAAAGTGTAAAATAACCCTTTTCTGTCACATGTTCTACGATGATCTTGTAAAATATCACTGAAACACAACATACGTGCCGCTCTGAATATCAAATGTAATGACGGTTATTTGAAATGTTGAAAGAGAGAAAATGAGATCAGCCCCCGGTTTGCGACACTGAGCTGCAAAGTGCAATACGTCTAACATTAATCTGTGTGCGCACGCCACTCGGCGATTTGCTCCGACGCCTCCCCGGGGGACATCACCTTTCCGAGGATAAACATGGCAGATGGGCTCGTTGAGAGAGCGGCGTTATCAGGCGGCGTCTCACCCACAAGGCCACTGATAGCCTGCAATCAGCAGAAGAAGGAAGAAGGGGACTTGAGACGGCAGCTCATCAGCTCTGATAAGGTCTTTTGTATCACCTCTGATTGAGTTGGGATACTTAGACGATGCACTGTAATGACGGCCATCTCCGGCTGGGGTCTGGGTGTGTTGTCTGAGAATCACGTTGTTTTCTCGTGTGTGTGTGCGTGGGCGCGACGGGATGAAGAGAGGACGTGAGGAGTGTTTGTGTGACTGGGAAATGTAAACAAGGCGAGTCTAGCTCGTTCTTCAATCTACAGTCACATCGGACAAAATGTGAATTCAAGACAAGTGAGAAAATAGATGCCACACATTTAAATGCACGTTTACATTATGGACGTTGTGCCGAGGCTGACATTAGAAGTGAATTACAGTGACTCCACCGAAGAGGAAATACAGTTTGTGGTGTTTTAACGACAATTACCAGGGAACCTTTTGGGGATTTATACATTTCTGCACCAGGGTTCTCACGTTTCATTCGAATTCTACTTTAGATGCACATCACACATCTTCAGTCGTCTAATGATCCGGGAGAGGGTGCTCACTGTCAGCGTGACCTATTTCATGCCCTCTTGACCAATCAGCAGCAAGCCAATGATGTTGGCGAGCAAAATCGTCTTGAGCGGACAATCAGGACATCGCGGCAAAGTAACAGACAGAGGTCATGTTGTCTGTTGACTTTGTACGATGCAACTGACAGGTTCACCCTCAGAGTTCACTTTGTCTCAAAGGTCCTGACTGGACAGGATTTAATTCTTAATATCTCATAATGTCATCAGTGCTTTCCATCTCAACCAGACTTGCTTTTTAAATCTGCAACAATTTCGATGCTTTATAAGTAAAAAAGCCAAAAAGCTTCTCGAATGTGAGCAGGTCTGGGTATTTCATTTTCTAACACAGCAAATTGAGAATGTATTCATTTCAGACTGTTGCTCAAAAGCTAAATTATGTCAAATTATGTTTGGAGAGAATCTGAGAAAGTGCTTTTGTGACAATTTTCTGAAGTGAATAAGTGACGGCTACCTTTAACATTCCTGCTTTATTTCACCGATCCACCAAGAGGGGATGCAATTTACCTCAGATTCGTCTGATGTGCCACTGATGTCTGTACATTTGGAATTCAAACCGGTCGTTACAGTTCACTTCTTCCCCAGAGCATCTCCTCCAAACTCCTGCTGGTACGATCAGAAGTAACCGAGGCATCTGCACTTAAAGACAAATCCACATAAACTGCTTTTGGCAATAGAATCACACCATACAATTCAAATTGTGTAGTTTAAAGAATTGTGATCCACAAGAATAAAGACAAATTGACGTTTGAAGTAAACTTAATGGACGTTAAGACCTCCAGGACCTTGATAGGACCCACGGTGGTGGTCCTCGTCAGTCACCTTGATTACCAGCTTGTTTCTGACTTCCTGCTGTTTGCTGCTGGACAAATGTGAACAGCAGGTTCATCACAGCTTCTCTGCAGAAAACAGCTCCCTGCTGCTGCTGCTGCTGCTGCTGGAAACGAGGAGGACGATCGGTCGGCGACAGCAAAACAACGAGCAGCCAAACCACATGTGGATAGGAACCATCTTATGTGAATATACAAATGTACGGTAACACAAACAGAGAAATAGTGTGTGTCTCTCTAAACATTTACTTCTATTTGAAGGTTTATTCCTGATAAAAACACAATGAGTCTCTGAACAGAGCAGAAAAAAGTGTGACAGAAACAATAAATCCAGAGAAATATGTGTACGTCAGTAAAATGTGCTGCTTTTACAGCCTCCTCTTCTGGTTTCAGCAAGATACTGCAACCAATCTCTCTATTTTATATCGATAGTTAATGGAGACATATGAGAATGAGCAGGACGATACGGAGCGTGGTCGGGATGAAATGAGAAATCAGTTTCCATGTGACCTATTTTCTCTCGGCTTCAATTCAGAGCTCAGCTGCTGATCTTGGGCTTTGCCAGCGGGTGGAGAGAGAAAGACACTGTGGTTCACTTTGGGCCTGGGATTAAAAACCTGTGAGGGTTGTGGGGAAATATTCTGCCTGTCCCCCCCCCCCCCCGAAGCTTCTGTCTCGTTATTCTCTCATGAGGTCAACGGGACCTTTGACCACTAAAATCTGATCAACTCATCTTTGACTCCAAGTGGCGACTGGTCAGAATTAAGTCAGACATGAGCCGTCGTGGTGAAGAGAACAACAAACCGGGACCTTTGACCCCCCCCCCCGATTCTAATCAGTTCATCCATGAGCGTAAATCACCATCTGTGCCAAAAGTGAAAGAAATCAGTTCCAACATCTTCAGCCAACGAATATCTCAACTAGCTTTACCCAACAGTGAATTCATGGATAAAGCAGAGGACACAGTGAACAGAAAATAATGTTTAAAATAGACAACGAAGCCATTTCACATAACGAGAGTCATCAACTGTGACACCACCTGCCGTCAAACAGGAAGAAGCATTCGTTTCAGGTTGTGTAATGAGGTGTTTGAGGTTTGCTAAATAAAATGTACATATGTGTGTACGTGCTAATATTGAACATGCTCTCACAGAAGCTTTGACCTCACTCATTAAACTTATTGATCATTATGAAGATCCGGTTTGCTCAAGATTATTTTAGGCCAGAATGATGCTATGGGCTGAGTTTTGAATTTCTATTAATGCCTCACAATAAAAGCCCTGAGCTCCTGAAAAGCTCCTGGACTCTGCTCCTCTTTCTGTAAAAGTCCCCACACACAACTCTGTGTAAATAAGTACAGACAAACTTCTCCCCATGGCATTTTTTTAAAGTTGCACAGGCTTTCATATGGTGCTTGTCTCCAAAAATACCAAAAGTGATTACCCAGAATGACACTTTCTTCACCGGAAGAAAGCCTAACCTCTATAATCTCAAAATGCCAGAGTTCCTGTCAGTCACAGAGCCCTGTTTATTTGTGCCTTCCGGTTATTTCCACAGTTGGGGACAGTCTGCTGCAGCAGCAGCCTCACACAGGTTCTCACGTTATAGAGCAGCTCACAGGACGAACTGCAGGAAACCATGTTTATCTTAAAGGAATCAAACTTCCATTAAAATCACATTATAAGTCACGTGAGGACAGGAAGAAAACACGTCGTTCTATCGATTACAAAATGCCCATTGAAGATAATTGAGCTGGACTGATACGAGACACCTCAGATAAAAATCACGATAATCATATATAATCTAATAGCTACAGATAAAATAAGATTGTCATCAGCATAATTAAGGTTAAATTAATGAACACGCAGGATAACATTTTTACTGGCAAGGGTAGTTGTGGAGAAGAGTTGAAAAGTGACCAGAAATGTGTGTGTTGAGTTTAATGTAATTTAAAACTATACGTATGCTTTGTTTGATCCCACAGACCTAAGTTTGCATTGATTATTGATTATTCTGCCAATTATTGACCATTTAGCCCAACGTGACATTTTAAAACCCTGTCTTTAGTTAGAGGAACAATCTAAAACCAGAAGATATTCAGTTTCCACACCCTGTAAGACAAGGCTGTACTAGAGCTAAGGTTCGTTTAGCATTAATACCGACGTCCTGCTAATATCCACACAAATACTTTAGTATTATTGCAGTGTTACTAATCACAATCCATTTCGTATGGTAAAGACAGAGCTAAACTCTCTGTCCCGTCTGTACTTTCTCATATTGGCATCTTCTCCCAGCGGCCGTTGATTGATCGTTAGAATCGACCCCCCCCCGTCTACACAAAGACCTTCGGGACTTCATCAGAACAATGTGTGAAACAGAAATACAAGAAAAAAAGCCTGGTGCCGAAGACCAAAAGGTTCCCGGATGATCCATTTTATCTGACTGGGTCCAGGATGCAGCCGCTGCATCAATCACCACATTCCTGCCGTCAATATAAATGCAAATCGTACGGCCTGGTTGGGCTGTTTGGATTACGACTTCGCAAAATGATGCTGTGAAATGTCACCGGCTCATTAAGGTCGGGCGACTGCCAACACGGGGACGACGATGACACCGTAAAGAGCAACGATACTTTGGGGCCTTTTAAAAAAAAAAAAAAAGAGTACGATGACATCACTTCCAGCTGCTCAGAACAACCACGTGAGCTTCTATCATTTAGTTATACACGATGAAAATGTAGTTTACTTCTCCTTTTTCCTTGACTTTCTTTATTTAGAAGTCTACTAAATTGATTTGATTTCTGTCTTTAACACCAGATGATGTGTTACCCAGGTTTCAGGGTCACAGCTACATCAGGTCATAGGAATTCAAGAGGAAAATGTTTGTGTGGATAATGTGGACGAACACGTGAGGTCGATGAATAATAACTGAAATATTATATATCCCTTCTAACATCTTGGTTTTCACTGTAATGTAAATCATTTGCTCCCTCTCATTTGGCTTGAAGGAAAAAACTTTTGTCGACGTTTCTGGCTTTGAAATGTTCCAACAACTGTATGAAATCTAATTCAGACAATTACACCCCACTCAGAATTTATCATAATGTTCTAAATTTCTCTTGCTTTGATACGTTCCCCTCTGTACTTGTGTTTAATGATAATTAGCGAACATGAAGTGGACAAACACACAGACAGACGGATCCCTCTTTTCAGCACTAACTCTAGAGGTGGCTAAACTCTAGCTCCATTCAAACAGCACATTTGAATCAGACTGCTTTCTCCACTCCACAGATAATTACCCCCGTTGTTCTATTGATTAATTGGCACCTGAAAAAAAAAATCGCTTTAATGTTGTGCCCTCTTGGTATTTTGCAGCCGTACCGTCCCTCCACCTCCTGTGTTACATGAAGTTCTGTAATGACCGTGTGGGCGCTGGCTCAAACTCCAGGAAAAAACCAACGGTCCACCTGTGTGGACTCCAGCTGCTTCCTCACGGAGCTTTTAAAAGTCCTCATCACTTGTACCTTCAAGATCTATCACTTATGCCACGTTCCATCTTACTTCTCAGATATTAGAGAAGCACAGTTCTTGTTATGAATTCAAGCCAGGCTTTCCTGCACCGCCCTTCCCCACAGAGGTTCCAGTGGCACGGCGGCTGTCCTCATTTGTTTTGCAAACTAATTCAGGGCCATCAGCAGCCAGGCCGATTAATTAGTCTACGGGTTGGGAGCAGAGGGAGTTTCTCCCGGTGAGGTCACAGCGCGAGGTGTCCGTTATCCTCGTCTCTCACTCAGGTGCATGTAAACCTCTCACTGTCGAGGCCTTTCTCATTCAAAACTACAGATTCACATTGGAAACTGTGAAATAACGAGTTCATCTCAGGGTGTTAGTGACGCTGCTGGTTCCAGCTTCTTAATCATGAGAATTTAGCAGTTTGAAATCATGTCCCTCCAGGATTATATATGTCGAGCAGACTGAAAATGAATTAAACACAAAGTTATTAAGTGTATTTTGTCATGATGTTGACAATATGACCAGAACCATGTATTGTGAGCTCAGTAATCTTCTAGTCTTTAGTATTTTATCATGTTTTTATCTGTGGATTTTATTTCTTCCATGAAATATTGTCATGGTTTTGAAAGCACAGGCCACATTGTAAATGAATATGCTGCCATCTGCTGGTTCATAATACAAACTAGAGTTCTGGCAATTTTCTGGAAAATGTCCGATCTTCTTATGTCTGGACCCGATTATTCAGACGCTTTCCAGATGCCTCCAAACTAATTTAAAAAGCACCTACTCCAACATCTCTTCACTGTTTACTTGTTCATTTTTAGGCAAATTTTAAAATCCTGATCTCCATTTCCAAACTTTTAGTCACATGAACATCTTACTTCAAACTCCAGGAAGTAGAGACTGTGTTGTTGAAACCAGGGTCTGCTGCAGCAAGGACTTTCCAGGGGAGATCACACCAGTCATTTCAAATCCAACATCACATAACGTCTGAGACTGAGCAGGTGAAATTGTCATATCAAGCGTTGGGATTTTCCCCCGTGGAGCGAATGCTGGGACACTTTGAAAGAGATACAACGACTTTCAGCTCGTTTTTTGTGAAAGTCTTCAGGGACAGAAACAGACAAGACAGAGACCAAAAAAAGAGACGACAATGTTTTTTTGGGGTCAATAAAAATGTTCTAGCTTCAGGCCATGGACAACACGTGGGATCCTTTTCATCGAAGACCAAATAGAACCACCGCTAAGTTTGTGGGCACTGTGAGTTTCCACACTTTCACTCTGTCTTTAAACTTGTTTCCTGATAAATGCAAACACAACACGTTCAGTTCATCCCTCCGGCTCTTTTGATCAATCACCACCGGCCAGAAGCTCGACTGGACACCACAGGGAGCAGAGAACTTAGAGCTACGTGACGACTCGTCTCCACGGCCGCTGGGTCTCTGGATGGAAATGATGATGGTGGCCTTCATCAAGTCGTGTTTATTTAAAGACATTATATTTAACTGTGACTGAGTTGGCAGAATTCATCAGAGACAACAGGACAGATTTCCATGGAACTTGTTGGAAGGATGTGATAAGTCAGGAAAGAACCAGCCAATCAGACTCATTGAAATGTATGTGCTGCCCTCTGCTGGCGTGGATTTATAATTACAAGCAAAATGATTTATGATTAAATGAATCTTATGTTTATGGACAGACAAATATAACATTAAAAAAAAAGGTTCATGTTAAAATAGAGTATATTTTATTAAATTGATTCATTGGATTAATAATGAATACATCAATACTGTTTACACATTTATTTTTCATTTAATGAATCCTAATACAGTTAATACATGCTCATGCAGTAGTAGTATGAACACTATATGGGAAACGACAGTGATATTGGTGATAATAACCACGTAGCTCTACTATGAAGTACAATGAAATACAAAAAGAATACACCAATACACGTTGTCACGTATTACTTCCCTTTGATGAGTTTTAACAAATGCGTTTTTACAACTGCTTTTCTTTATGATCCTCTGTGGTCACCGTGAAGCCTCGCCCCCCCCCCCCCGGCTCCTACAATCAGTCACCAACATTCACAGCCACACACACCTACACAGACACACACACACACACACACCAGCGTCCCACAGGGGAGTCGAGCTCAGAGCTGCAACAGTTTGTGGAGATATAAACGGTAAAACACACACGATGACAAGGGTCCGCCTGCTCAGCCTGATAACATGTGAGTACTCTGTTTCGTTTCCTGACTCCAGTTGTTTCCTTTTGCTGTGAATGCTGTGAACGAGAATCACGCCTCAGTGTCATTAGTGGTAAATAATACTTACAATAGTTGTGAGATTCTGACTCGAGGAGGTAACACTTATCACCATTAACGAGTTAGTAATAAAAAATAACGCAGGTTCATTGTACTAATGTGCTTCTGACTGGGTGATGGAGCTGTGACGATCTCTCCAGGTTTTACTTCAGTTTCCGTTTGTGTCAGATTATTTCCTGCACAGTAAAGTCGGGCTGGTTTCAATGCTTCTATGTAAAAATATTTTAATTCAGATTTTTTTGAGCTGGTATACAGATGAAGTTAATTTCCACTTTAAATGGCTGACGGACGTTAAGTCACACAACCAAATGTTTCCTCTGTGTTTAATGATTGATGTGGTGCAGAGCCTTGAAATCTCTGTTTATGTTTGACAAGTAAGAAATTACAGGAAATATTTATAAACTACAGGTTCTTCTTCTTTGACTTTGACCTTTATTGGGAAATCTGTGGGTAGACTGACTTAACTGGAATATGCATGACCGAAACCAACCTGCCTACGTCGCAGGATGATAAAAACACTTTGGATTAAGACATGATTAAGAAGGATGTCGAGTAAGTTAGGAAAGACGCAATTCAATTTTGGTGTAAATCCCGATCACTTTCCTTAACAATGCGAGGACCATTCTGAACTGCTTCACAGAGTGGAATTTGAAGTAATTTGGACACGAGATACCTTCATGGCAGGTTTTTACTTCAGGTTCTGAGTGCAGCAGCGGGTCTTTACTTCAGGTTCTATGAACTGAGTCCAGCAGCGGGTCTTTACTTCAGGTTCTATGAACTGAGTCCAGCAGCGGGTCTTTACTTCAGGTTCTATGAACTGAGTCCAGCAGCAGGTCTTTACTTCAGGTTCTATGAACTGAGTCCAGCAGCAGGTCTTTACTTCAGGTTCTGAGTGCAGCAGCGGGTCTTTACTTCAGGTTCTATGAACTGAGTCCAGCAGCGGGTCTTTACTTCAGGTTCTATGAACTGAGTCCAGCAGCAGGTCTTTACTTCAGGTTCTGAGTGCAGCAGCGGGTCTTTACTTCAGGTTCTATGAACTGAGTCCAGCAGCGGGTCTTTACTTCAGGTTCTATGAACTGAGTCCAGCAGCGGGTCTTTACTTCAGGTTCTGAGTCCAGCAGCAGGTCTTTACTTCAGGTTCTATGAACTGAGTCCAGCAGCAGGTCTTTACTTCAGGTTCTATGAACTGAGTCCAGCAGCGGGTCTTTACTTCAGGTTCTATGAACTGAGTCCAGCAGCGGGTCTTTACTTCAGGTTCTGAGTCCAGCAGCAGGTCTTTACTTCAGGTTCTATGAACTGAGTCCAGCAGCAGGTCTTTACTTCAGGTTCTATGAACTGAGTCCAGCAGGTCTTTACTTCAGGTTCTATGAACTGAGTCCAGCAGCAGGTCTTTACTTCAGGTTCTATGAACTGAGTCCAGCAGCAGGTCTTTACTTCAGGTTCTATGAACTGAGTCCAGCAGGTCTTTACTTCAGGTTCTATGAACTGAGTCCAGCAGCAGGTCTTTACTTCAGGTTCTATGATCTTTACATGATGCAGCTCAATTACTGCAGGTCGATTCAGAAAGAATTCTGCAACCAGCAAACAGCCTATTCCAAACAGCCGGGTTTAGAACCAGCACTGCAATAGTTTAAAATATATCACAAGTAACAAACATAATTTGTCTTGAAGGTCTGCTGTTGACATGGAGCCATTCAAACATGGCAACAAGCAGCATTTCAGCATTTCAACCCCAACAGAACCTCAACCACTCAACAACTACAAGCAACTACACCACCGATGTAACCACTTCCAACATCTCCATCACCAATGCTATCTATCCTAGCACCACCGCAGGAACCTTACCAAGCACCACCGTCAGTACCTTACCAAGCACCACCATCAGCACCAGCGCCAGTACCTTACCAAGCACCACCATCAGCACCAGCGCCAGTACCTTACCAAGCACCACCATCAGCACCAGCACCTTACCAAGCACCACCAACAGCACCAGCACCTTACCAAGCACCACCAACAGCACCACCAACACCTTACCAAGCACCAACAACAGCACCACCGCCAGTACCTTACCAAGCACCACCATCAGCACCAGCGCCAGTACCTTACCAAGCACCACCAACAGCACCAGCACCAGTACCTTACCAAGCACCAACAACAGCACCAGTACCTTACCAAGCACCAACAACAGCACCACCGCCAGTACCTTACCAAGCACCACCATCAGCACCAGCGCCAGTACCTTACCAAGCACCACCAACAGCACCACCAACAACACCTTACCAAGCACCAACAACAGCACCACCGCCAGTACCTTACCAAGCACCACCATCAGCACCAGCGCCAGTACCTTACCAAGCACCACCAACAGCACCACCAACAACACCTTACCAAGCACCACCATCAGCACCAGCGCCAGTACCATACCAAGCACCACCATCAGCCACACCGCCAGTACCTTACCAAGCACCACCATCAGCACCAGTGACAGTACCTTACCAAGCACCACCAACAGCACCACCGACAGCATCACCGACAGCACCTTACCAAGCACCACCATCAGCCACACCGCCAGTACCTTACCAAGCACCATCAACAGCATCACCACCAGTACCTTACCAAGCACCACAGCCAGTACCTTACCAGGCACCACCATCACTACCAGCACCACAAGTACAACTCAAACCTCGACACTGGATCAGGACGGAGACGGGTCCAAAGCGCTGAGCTCAGGTACAAAGCACCGAAATGGTATTTTGTTATATTTTTTGTTGGTAAGCCTGGGAAAGCCAGCAAGCTGTATGATGTATGTGTCTCAGTCTGAAGACTCAGGTCATGATCAGCAGTGAGAGCACAGGCAGGGGCCACGCAGCCAGGCAGCCAGGCGGCCACGCAGCCAGGCAGCCAGGCAGACAGGCAGCCAGGCAGCCAGGCAGACAGGCGGCCAGGCAGACAGGCAGCCAGGCAGACAGGCAGACAGGCAGTTCGGTTAGTGACAGACAAACACAAATTCGGTCTGAGCTAAAGAATCGGTGGTGTTTATTACAATTCCTGCGAGTTCCGCAATCAACAGCTCTGGCAAAAGTGGAAACACATTGTTAAGTTTTATATTGCAAAACGCTCTACAAAGCTTTGTGTTAAAGTCAGAAAGAACACAATATCCTGCAGTTTTATCTGTAAACTATGTGTGTGTCAAAATGTGGATTTTGACACACACACATAGAGTCAAATATTGTCGTATGTTTGCCCAACGCATGACCACTCCCAAAGGAAACCAGCAAATGGAAGGTGACGTGCAGAGTCCATGGATCCTTTCTGTTCATCCTCCTCTTTGACCTGATTAAGTGCTCGGTAAATCTGAGGTTAAAGTGCGAACGTAAGAGCCTCTCACGCTCCTCTGTTTGCTTTACAGTCAAGTCTTCACCAGGATGTCTTCCCCCGCTCATTCTATCACTCCTAAAACTGCTTGACCTTTGACCCCACCGGCTGTACATAACATACACAACACTGTAAAATTGTAATTACTCATTACAAAAATATTCCAAGTCAGTTTACCCTGGTTTGTAACAATTACCCGGTTGTGATCTGGGCTACTAGATCACAGTATTGTATTGTGTCTGAGCTGTTAATCAAAGACAACTTCCGTCTCAGGATCAGTCACTATTTCATCTGATAATACGTCTGACCTAAGAACTTTTATGGCGTCCTTCTCAGGTGGTAGATTTTGAACTAGACTTTCTCTGTTAGGGACCAAATTATACCTATTTCACACACACACACACACACACACACACACACACACACACACACACACACACACACACACACACACACACACACACACACACACACACACACACACACACACACACACAAGTAGTAAATGCCGATTGTATTTAATCTCACTGCAGACAAGAGCCCGATGTTACAGGGTTCTTTGACAAGTAGAAAAGGGGAAATAGAGAATAATGTCAGGAACTACATTGGAAATATTTCCCCTTCAGTTATGTGCTTTAGTGGATAAGAACGAGGTCAGGAACTACATTTAGATACTGGCTGCACAATAGAAATGCATTTGAGGGATTGTTGTTTTGTTTTATGGATTGAATTCTGGACTTCCGTACCATATTTCACACACACACGCACGCACGAGTGTGTTGCACCAGTTTCCCGTAACAAGATTACTAATTAATACTGAAGCTCAAAGTTCAGTTTGGTTCGCTGTAAAACAGAAGTTATCATTCTGAAGAGATGTGTCCTTAAAGTGGGAGTTAGTTACCAGGACAAGTGGGTCACAGAGAGAAGTGGACACTTCAGGGAACTGTGAGGTGTGTTTAAATGATGGCATGCGTCCTTCTGAACACCACTGAGCTCATTAACACACTTTTAGACACTGATGCAGTCGAGGTTATGTTTTATTTAGCAACTCCCTGGCACATTTTACCTCAAAGTCATTGCGATAGAAACTGGATGTTTACAACACATTGATTGTCTTTTTAACCTAATATTATTTACATATTTTCAGACTGTTTCCTTTATCCTCTGTGTCTCTTTCCAGGAAGCATTGCAGCTACTGTTTTCGTGTTCATTTTGATCGTCCTCGTAGTGTTGGGCGGACTGTACTACTACAGGACAGGGTGAGTCCTGTGCTTTTGATTATTGTCAGACTGTTTAGTTGTTGTTGTTGTTGTTTTTTGCATCTGTGTTCCTCAAAAATGTCTACCTCCAACCCGTAGAGGAAGAATCCTGCCAGACTGTTATTCCTGTAGTAGAGGAATGAAAGCTGCTTGCAAAAGATTAAATTAGAGTAATGAGAAATCTTCCTACAACCGAAGGACCTACCTTTATTTCTTCTTATCCTCAGTCAATAAGTCTATTGTCATTTAATATTTGTTACAGAGAATACATTTGAGTGATTTCTGTCGTATTGGTAAACTAATTTATCTCTCACTCTATTTTTCCGCTTACAGACGTGCATCCTATGGTCGTCTACAGGACAGAGAATATGGCACTTTGGGAAACTTCACCAACCCTATGTACGACCCTTGAATCCCAACTTTTGACCTCCGACTCTGGAAGTGACACCTACAGTCCTCAGTCTGCAGGGGGAGCCGTTTGAATCCAGTGTTTTTAATAGTGTGTACTTGTGCAATAAGTTCTATAAAATATATTACTGTGATACTTGTTTCGATGACTTGACGTTTAATCTCCATAGATCTTTGTTCTTGAGCTTCTGTTGCAGAGAGAACAGGCACATTTATCAGAGGTAAAGTGATTCTCACTGGATAGTTGTGCAAAATGATGTATGTGACAACATGGCTGTAAATGTTAACTTAACCAGGATGTTGAGGTAAAGACGGGGGCGAACTGACATTTCCTGTCGGGAGCAACAACACTCAGATTAATTAACGTTCAGTGGATTTACATCACGTCTGAACTTGTTCTCGTTTAGACCTTCTCACTTGAACTGTGAAATAATGCGATTCTGCTCATTTGAAAATATTCACTTATCGACTTAAACTTAAATGACGAGACAAAGCTCGAGTCTCGGAGAACACACGTATCGTTTTATGCCAAGTTTACACTACGTGAGTTTAAGCCTGCTTCTTTTACTAACTGACAAATTTTTCGTGTCACATCCTTTGACTAGATTTCTAGCAGCAATCTGCAAAACGTACAGTCGTGTGTAGCCTGAACGGTGCAGAGAGACTGGCCTTTGAAAAAAGAGGTTTCAGGGTTCGAGCCTCATTCATTTATCCAGCTGAAAACCACAATCTTCTCCCATTCTGATCCGCTTCTGATCAACTTCAACTTAAAATGACTTTCTCATTGTTAATTGTTATTGGCGTTAACTTCTGTCAGCGACTTTGCTTTGCGTTGCATTTCTGACTGCAATTAATTTAGTATTTATAGAATATCATGTATTTGTAAACTACTGATTGATAGCGTGAGAGTTTAGATGCCTTTCTCTAAATGTCATTGTTTGACAGGATTGTGTTCAATATTTTCGTAAAATAAAAGTGATAAAATAAAAATGTGAGTCACTGTGATGTTTGTAGAGGAAAGTCAGATGGAACATTAAAAAGTTTCAGGTCATAGACTGTAGAAACAGATGGAAGCCATGATGGCTTCCAAAAGTGAAGCCAAAGCGTCTCGGCCAGCCCCTGGTGGTTGTCTGCTATATCGGTCATGAGCTCTGCCTCCTCCATGTTAGCAGACGGCTTCATTTCTGGATAGTGAGAGGAAGTAGAACTGAATCATCTATGGTGCAGATCTAAATCATACAAGCCTTTATATGCTTTTAGCCATAATAAGGGAAGCTGGAAGTTGGTCCACCACATGAGGCCAAACTCAAATATCTCAACAGTTATAGAACAGATTCCGATGAATCACTAATTCATGGCACCCAGAGGATTAATCTCTACGCTAACGTTTCCTCTGGCTCAACGCTCACGTCGGCTTTGTGAAATCTCTCAACAATATATTGTCTTGTAATTTTGTGCAGACGTTGATGTTCCAGTTTGTGACTCTAATTATTGTAATAACTCAAAGTTTCAAAATCCGTAGCGGTGTCTGAGGACAGCCATATGTGAAACAAATAAAATGATACAACAACCCACTGAGGCTGATTCAGTGCGATCTCTGCTCCTCACTGGGCTGCAGAGCGTTTATTACTGGGAGCTTTAATAACAGTCCTGTCATCGCTGTCCTCCCATTGTTCCTCTATATCCAAAATCCTTTCCCATGAAATCCGCCTCCTCTCCCGCCCACGCTCTAAACCTCTTCCTACTTTACTCCCAAACCAGCTTCCACTTGTTTTTTCTTCTCCAGTCTAAAGATGTCAACCCAGATTGTGGGATTTAGTTCATATTTGTGATTTAGTTCATCTTAGTTTATTGTCACTAACATACAATGTGTCACCAGTTGTGTTCAACTCTTTCCTAACTTTTGTGTTCGAGTTAAACACTTGATTTCACCATTATATTTTCGAGAGCCAGACCGATAATATCAGCCTTTTAACAGACATATTGTTATCCACGTTAAGTTTGGCAATATGTTATCTTTTATTTCACATGAAGAACTTCTCTCTAAATTTAGTTATATTTCAGTTTTCTTTTTATTAATTTATAATATTGTTTATGGTTAAATTGTAAAGTATCAAGTCTCAGTTACATTTCTTTGAAATAAGAGTCTGATAATTACACCTTAAGAATCATTGCCAAATTTGAAATAAGCCAATATAGCAGATCAGATTTTTTTATATTTTGTAATATCAAAAAATATATATATCGCCAAAATAATTCATGGCTTGGCTCTAAATTTTCTTCTTTCATTCCTTGACATTTTTAACTAAATCTCAGACTCTTCCCTGACGAAAAACTGCAAATATCATATTATAAAACACTTTCACATAATAACATGTCAGGCATTTAAAAACATAACGTAATGTATACGAGCAACTTATCATAAAGACTATATTATATTCCCTGTAAGTTAATGTCAGTGTTTACTTTGCACAGGAAGGAACATCTAAACATTAAACAGTTAAATGTTCTTATTACTTCATCACTGCCGTCACGACTGGGCAGCAAAAGTAATAATAGAGGGAGCAGATTCTCAAGCTGCACTGTTATTATCAGGCCCTAAATCGTGTGTGTGTGTGTGTGTGTGTGTGTGTGTGTGTGTATTACATTAGAAACATTTGGACAAAAACGACCAAAATTAAACAACACCATATAAAACATGGAATTTAACTTTTGAATTCACTGTTTGAATAATAAAGATTTTTTTAACAAATAAAATGAGTCAGTGTCACTGTTACTGACTGATATGATTATTAAAACTACTGGAATTATTGAAGTGGTTATTCTGATTGAAGAAGTAGAGCAGACACACGAGAGGATGAAGAGGGGACGGTTGCTCATTTCTGTCACCGTCAGACTACGAGAAACAGGAAGAGGCCTCGCTTCAGCTTGAAACCACAGACTGACAACAAGCAGCATGAACACGCATCAATCACACACGCACCTTCTCCAGCTAATTCTGCTTTTACCAAATTCAGAGTAGACTCATCTATCAATCTGATCAGACCACCTCTGAAAGAATGTGACAACACTGGAACAAAGCAAACCAGTCAACTAGAAAACTGATCATATCCTGATCTAGGTGCTGCTAAATCCACTGAAATATTCATTTGGAGTTTTAAGTGTATTGTGAACACACCAGTTCCCATTTGAAACAGTTTATGTTGAGCTGAATATTAATGACGCTGTTAATAAAAAGTGTTTTAACGAACTAACTTGACGTGATTCTGTTCATCTCTGAACCTGAGAAGCTAAAGTTAGTGTAACAAGGTTGCACTAACTTTTATCCCCAGCAGATGTCACTAAGAACCACAAGATGCAACACAGACAGCTTCAGCTCAGAGGGAAGAATGAACAGTTCATCATCATCCTCAGTCCCTAACTGATTCAAAAAGCTGCCACGGTCCTGCTGCTTGATGAAAATGGACATTTAAGGCATTTAAATTATTCTAAATGTCTTCAAGAGGTTAAAAATGTGTTTGAAACCACTAACAACAAATAAACCCAAACAGAAAAATTGCTCATTCGATCCAAGGTTTTGTTTTTTAGGTAATTTTCTTCACTCCAAAACGGAGAATAAAAAAAACCCCCATATAGATGAATCAATCCACTCAGTTAAAAAGTTATAATAAAATGATGACGCCTCACCAACCTCCTTATATTGTGTAGCAGAACATCCAGTGTTGGACGAATGATGGTGAGATATTCTGGGTAGTTTCCATCATATCAATATATCACTCGTCTTTATCAGCGAAGATTTTAAATGAGCTGTAAAAGCCGTTCTTATATATCTGGTGATAAAGCGTCTGTGTTTGCTTGTCTCATGTTAATCTGCTGTAATCAAACATTTCAGCATTTTTCCTTTCCACCATTTTGACATGAACATCTCAGGTAAACACACGTGTCACTAATCACATTCATTTAAATCTAAACACAGCACAACGTTAATGAGTGTGATTAGTGACACACGTGTTTACCTGAGATGTTCATATCAAGATGGCTGCCGGGGAAAGTCCAGTTTACGTAGGAAGCGTCCTCACGGCGGGAAAACGACCCGGAAGTGGTTCAGCCGCCGCCACATTGAGATCAGTTTGAACTCTCTGAAGGACGAAGAACGATAATAAGGATGGGACTGATAAGATGGGGGCCTACCTGCTGCAGCCGGTCGTGTTCCATCCTCGTCGGTGCGGGACTCGGGCAGAGACAGGTGAGGGTCCAGCGGTCAGGGGGTCCAGCGGTCAGGTGGTCCCGTGTTTGAGGAAACACGTCACACCAGCCGCACTTTGAAAAGTGATGCGCGTCTATTCGCTGTCTTACGGTAAAAGTCATTGGAGCTGAAAAAGAGCAGAAAACAAACGTTGAAAGTTTAAAGAAACTTATTAATGACGTTTGATTTGATTTACACACAAACAAATGAACAAGTATAATGAGATGAAACATTAATAAGTTTCTTTAAACTTTTATCATTTAACTTTCAACGTCTGTTTCCCGCTCCTATGACCTTTACCGTAAGACCACGAACAGACAAGCATCAATTTTCCCTTCCCTATTAGCATCTTTAGCAATGCTAGCTAGCATACTTACGAAAGCAAAAAAGTCAAGATAGATGGTTTGTTGTTCCAAATGTGACTTTCTCCGATAACGTTTAATATTTCCTCCTTTCTCTTTCTTTGTCGCCTGTTTTCCACGATGGTTTAAGAAGCTGCTTGTTTTCATCATCGTCATGACCCAGACACGGTAAGCAAACCTTTTCTTTTCAATTTGCAAACAAATTAACACTTTAATCATTGATTCACACTCGCAAACAATAAATGTGGTTGATTTTAATTAACAAAGAAATAACGTGTGACTCTCTCTGACGTTTATTTTCCTGTTTTTAATAGTTTTTTTTTTGGTAGTTTTACTCTTGAGGGTTAAGAACAGAGGAAGTCGCAGCTTGTTAAGATCTAGGAGACAAGTTGTGATTTGTAAATTCGAGCTATTCAAATAAATGTTGATTGATTTGATTGAGTTAACAAGAAAGGAATTTGGATTTCTTCCCACGGTTTTCTCTGTCTCAATTTTTCCATTGTTGTCCTGATTAATAACTGGTATCATGATACTGTTGTAATCCTGTCTGCCAGCTGACCGTGACTCAGGATTCAACCGCACGCTCATTATAGTATTACCAACAGGAACAAACACTGCTGCCTTTCATTGTTCATCACATATTGTGACGCATGCTGACTCCACGGCCGTTGGTTCAGGGGAAGCACAGATCTTGATATAAACCTGCAAGCAGCATTTATTTAGACTCCTTTACTCTCTGCTGTTTAATGCATCGTGTTTTAATCTGAAAAGTAAATAAATAGAACCTAAGAATAAAATAATAATTTCAGGGCGAGGGGGGGAAAAAAAAAATGTATTTCATCATTTTCTTTCGAAAAACGTGGATGAAATGTGTCGTCAAACATCAGAAGTGTGATGCAGCTCTGTGTTGCAGCAGCGGTGGCACAACCTTCAGGATATTGCTGTAAGTTTGAGTAAGACACTCAGCAGTCGCTTATGTTCAACTACACACTCTTATGAGCTGGATGTCCTAAAATAAAATGAATGGAGACGTTATTTACTGAAAACAGAAAGAGGTAGCAATCTGACCACACACTATGACAGGTTAGGGCAGAGGGGGAGATTTTACTGTTAACTCCTACATCCTCGGTTCATTTCCTAAACCACCAAGTTTCCTTTTGTGGTGATGTTTTGTTTTTTAAAATGGAACCAACAGCTGAAGTGTTGGTTATCCTGTAACCTGAGGAGAGACTGTGGTTGGATGATGGTAATAATTGACCCGCTGAAATCTTCCCATGAATAGTTCTGGTCTGGATAAAGTTTAATGATGTGGCTGAAACTTTCCCCAGTTATTTCAGTTTCCCCCGTGTTCACAGCAGGAAGTGGGTTCATGGCTCATCCTGGTCCTTGGGAACTGTTGTCAAAGGGATAGACGGATATTCCAGAATGCGTAGATGGCAGCAGTTGTGGGTAAAATGCTGATGCATGGAAGTATGAAATCTTGAAAAATCGCTGTTCACGCGCTCAAAACTAGTCTGTAAACAGTCAGAGTAACGAGTTACGTTCTTTACTCCCGTGAACATATACAAACTTCCTGGCTTGTGTTTATAAAGTGTTCAGTAGTTTCTATGGACTAACGCTACATTGACGGTGTAATGATCAATCTGTCCTGCGGCTGTCAGATGTGTCACTGATACGATGTTGGTTGATGACGGATGTAAGTAGATATTGTCTGTCACTGTAATAACGTTGGTTGGCTGCTGCTGATGAGGCGAGTGGCGTCCCAGTGACGGACGCTTCATATATAGGGACAGGGTAAAGGGAGAGGAAATTGGGACATCGTGATTTGCATTTGATTATGAGCGAGTTTTCCACCAACCAGAGGCCTGACAGTTCTATCCCAGTCTGAGCAGAGGGTGAGATAGAGAAAACGCTTAAAACCAGAAATGTCCGCCTCACGATGGTGCTACTAATGTGGCCAAGGTGATGTAATCCTGAGGTGAGTGTGATTAACGTGACAAGAAGAGAGCGGAAGAGACGAGGGGGGGGGAATGAAGTAACGTAGTGGTGTCACACACACACACACACACACACACACACACACACCCACGGCTGTTTGATCAAAGTGTGTCTCCACTCTAACTCCACTGTAAGATTCCACTGACTTGAAAACGCTCCAGGAGTCTGTCTGTATTTATCTGCCACGTCAGTTTCAGACCTCCGTCACCAGTTGTCGTTTCTCAATCTAATCCTGTCAACACGTCTGATTTTTCATTTAACCCTGAACCTTCAGAAATCTTCAGAAAGAAACGAAGGTATGATACAATTCTGCAAAAAAAAAAACCTAATGACGTCCAATGTCGAACATCAACCATAACATGACATTTTTTGTAAGATAAGGAAATATTGTTTATGTCAGGAAAACATGGTGCTAATTTAAAACTAGAAGGCCAAGGCTCATCTCCTTAGGATTCACTGGATCCAGTTTTTTATTTGGATTCCACACACTCATAAATATCACTACCCTAAACATGTCTGACTTATTTATTTATATATATATATATATATATATATATGATTTATATATATGATTTATATTCAGGAATTATTCTCTGAAAAATCAAGGAAAATGTTATAAATATTTCACAATGTTACAGAAAGTAAAACAAATATTTGTGGATCCACACAAACATCGACTGGGATTTTGGGAAGTATTTCACATGCGACCAAATCAAAACATTTTCCCTCTTACTCACCCCACCCCCCCCCTCGCTTTAGTCCCTCCCCTCCACCCTAACCTTAGGCAACCCAGTGTTCCTCAATCCTCACCCCCCCCCCCCCCCCCCCCCCCCCCCCCAGCCCACTCTGCACAGTATTTATGAAGCAGCCCTGGATGGACGTTGGACATATTTCTACACTGAGACAGAAAGTGATCACAGCTGCACAGTCTCAGTGTTTTAAACAGGATTTAAAGGAATTTTCAAAGGATAAAATATCAGATCTGCTGGTAAGTTTCAACTTTCATTTTACTTTGTTTACATTTGATGCTGTTTTTGTTTTACTTTCTATCTGATGATGATGGGCAACTTCTTTCCAAGTATTTGAATATTTATCTCCATTGGGAACATGATGGATTAAATGTGAGTTTCATTAACTTCTCAGTCCTGATCTCGTTGTCGTGCTCAGCCTGACTCTGTGTTTTGTTTCTGGTTGTGTATAACTGACTGTTTTTGTTTGTGGCTTCGCTCCCTCGCTGATAGGAGGAGAGATGAAGCTTCTGACATCCGCCCTCCTCGTCATTGTTCTTACAACCACCTCAGCAAGGCCGGTGAGTGAACCACCGCAAATTAATCTTCTCCATCTGACAGGGCCTCAAATTTGTGCATTATCTGTGTGGGCAGAAAATGAAAATAGTTCAAGGACCCACCCAGCAGTAAACCAGGGGACGGACATTGTTAGCTGTTTAAAAATTGACGTGCTGATTCCAAAAAGCTGGCACGCCTTCGCAAAAGCACTCGTCCAAAAGTTGGAATTCAGTGGCCATGGGAGGAGAAATTCTCTTTTGTACGGATCAGTGAAAACCCATTAAAGTTTGGTGCAGGGGAAGGATCCAGGAATTTCTTTTCATTGTCTTTGTGAGAAAGTTTTTCAACATTTTTGTTAATTCCTAATTTAAATACATTTTTAGGGGACTTTGTGCAATTTAGTGCAGATCCAAATAACAATGGATCTAGTGAATGTGTTTGTGATTTCATAAGGGGACTTTCGGGCCGTGGTGGAGGTATATGAACCCTCTAAGATCCCTTCAATCTCACCATATTAGGGAAAGTGAAATAAATTCCTGGATCTTCATAGGAATTGAATGTCCTTCTTCCACCCCTCCTCTGTAGCTTTTGGTTAATCCTGGTAACTAAGAAACAAACACAGATGAAAACAGGGCTGAGGGTAATGACTCAT
Organism: Hippoglossus hippoglossus; assembly: GCF_009819705.1. Classification (NCBI taxonomy): domain Eukaryota; kingdom Metazoa; phylum Chordata; class Actinopteri; order Pleuronectiformes; family Pleuronectidae; genus Hippoglossus; species Hippoglossus hippoglossus. Next base: position 19,075,741 of record NC_047162.1, read on the forward strand.
ATCCTCCACAGATCTACTCTGACGCCGACATCGCTGACAGAGACCTGAAGCAGGGACGGCTGGACGGGACCAGACGGTGGCTCTGGCGCTCGTCTGAATCTTCTGCCCGAGATTCCTCAGATTCCTCCGATTCCTCGGATTCCTCCGATTCCTCGGAATCGAGCGCGTCTTCAGAGAGTGACTCTTCTGAGGAGTCGTCAGAGGAAGTTCTTGTCACCGATCCGACCATCGCACCTATGACGAGTACTGCTGCCATGACGACCATGACGGAAGGGGAAGAGCTCATCACCAAACCAGGCATCATTACCACGGATGACCCGACTGCGACGGACGCCGCGACGGACGCCACGCCTGTTGCCACGTCAACCGATGAGAGGCTCTGTTTTACAGACGTGATTCCAACGTTTGCTCCCATCACAGATAACAGAGGAGACAACTAAGCACCTGACACAACTGTTAAACCACAAGTAAACACATTAGAGCTTTGTCTGCAAATGTTATTCGTCTTTGTGGATCTGTGTTTGGACTCGTCGTGTTTATGAACTTGTTGTTTTCTTTACGCTTAGTTTTTGGATTTGTGTCTCTTTTGGTTTATTACTTCCTGTTTAATTTTTTGTACTTCCTGTCTTTGTCTGCCCCGCCTTGATCAGTGTAACGTGTGTTTTCTTGTGTCAGTTTTTCTCATCATTCTCTTCTGTGACTGTACCTTGTGTTTTATTTATCATGTGTTTGAGGTGCACCAAACCTGTCAGTCAAATTAAAGACGGTTTATTGGAACTGTCCTCGTGTGGAGTCTGCATCTGTTATCAATCCTGACAATAAGACCGTGAGGCAGGTCTGAACTCAGGCCACAGTCCAAACTAAGGGTCATGTCTTTGTTCAGTCACATTTCCTTTATTAACTGGTCAGTAAAGTATTCATTAGTTAGAGTTTTTATATAAAGATCATGGCCTGACATAAACACACATACAAATAAAATAAAGTCTTTCTAAGGGGCAGCAGCTGTGTCACAAACTTCAGTATTGAGAAACTTTACAAAGAAAAGTGAAATGTTTTAAAAACAAGAATGTGTATCTGTCAGCAGTGTGTGGACTGAGGAGGGTGTGTCCTGTTTGTCGTTTTAACTGTGTCGTAAAATCATCTTTTCCCAGATTAAATAAGGCTTCGGGAATTTGGGGATTAAAAACTTGATGTTTGTTTCTGTTTAAACTTGTGCTTCAACTTGTTGAACACAGTTGGGCACAGAACCAAAAAGGAAGATGATTAATGTGTTGATGAAGTTTGGGTGAACTGACGCTTCTGTGGGGCATCGCAGCAAAATATAAATACATTTGTAAATTAGTGACAATAAGTATGATTAGATACGATAGGCCCCTTTCTAACTACTACATAAAATCGTGTTCATTGCCTTTTAGATTAAGTTTTTGTTTTAATTTGCATTATTGTAGAGGGGAGACAAACTTTAAAATGACTCAGCCCCATCTAGTGGGGAAAGTTATTAATTGCAACATTTAAGTTTGTAATCTGTATTTTGAAGGACGTCCTGGAGAAGGACAGTGATGAAATTAATAATAAATTAAGTTTATTCTACACACTGAATTAGGTAATGTGTGTTTTCTGTGTTTGTTGGTTGTTGTGCTTTATACAGCACATTGATCTGTTTGACTGAAGTTGTAGGTTTTGATCTGTTGGAATCGCTGACTTTACCAAAGCAAACAAATCTCTTCACTTATAATAGTTGTGAACAGATTCATGACTCTTTTTTTTATTCGGCTTCAATATTACGTTGTCTCACTGGACTTCCTGTCTCTACGTCTCAAACAGACTGGGTTTCAACGCAGAGGATTGTGGCGTTGGGGATAGTTTAGCTTTACAGTCTATGAACTAAAACAACTGGACACAAACATCCGGTCTTTGTTACGAAAAAGAACTTTATTAAAATTTTATAAATGGTACAATATGATACATTACAGTAAACGACATGAGACAAACAACATGTAGTGTAGGTAGGAACTGTGCAAATGAACTGGACTGTGTTGTACGTTTGAGCCCGGGATGGTTTGAGTTTCTCCATCTACACCAGCAGGTTTGATTCTAGCAAGCGACAAAGCTAAGCCACACAGGGAGACGACTTAATGACAAGTTTTATTTTTGTTAATATGCTTGAAATGATTATAAATATTAAACTGTACTTTGCAGTTGTTAATTCATGATTAAATGCAGTGTTGTGCTAGTGTAGATATTAGAACTCAAGTGTGTGTCTTTGCTCTTTTTGCAGTTTTGACCCCGGACCCTGCAGCAACACGGCGGAGAGGCGACGGGACAAAGGTCACGAGGTCAGTCAACCTCCTGCTGAAGGTAGAACTCGTCACTTTCAACCACTTTCCCCCTGCAGAGTCAAACATGGTGGTTTCCAAGACTGGTCAAGTAAAATATATATATACCTGTTTAGAAAAGGCATTTCTGCCTCAACAACAAATAATCACAGAGATATAATCAATAATAATCAAGCCTGTTCAGTTCCTGTTTGGCCCGGCAGTGGAAAGAGGTTGTGGAGTTTTGGTTTTATTTTTGCACCTGGAGGCAGTTTGCCCACATCTTTTATGTGACGTGACGCCATCCAGCCCGTTTCCTGGATGGGTGGGGCTTATTTGGCAGCGATGACCATTGGCATGTCGGTGGTAGCGTCAGGTATGGCCACCTCCTCATCTGAATCGTCCTCCACACTCTCGTCGGAGTCACTGTCTGCGGCTCCGGGCGTGGCCGTGGCCTCCTCGCTGCTCTCCTCGTCCTGGGACTCCGCGCTGGCGCTGTCGCTGTCGCTGGCGCTGGAGCTTTCGTTGGTTGTGGCATTGCTGGCACTCACGATCTCTTCCTCTCCTGGGAGGGAGGCCTGGCGGGCGGTGATTTCCGGGTCCTGAGTGGCGTCCAGGCCCTGGCTCTCCATCTCAGGGGTGCTGGTGTCCTCCTCCAGGATGTCAGAGTGGACCTGAATAGCCTGGAGTTGTAGCAGGGGAGGGAAGAGAGGATTTGTTTGATTAAACCCTTAATGGAAGAGTCTTCTTTATACTTGTTTGATATATTTAATATATTCTTAGTTGATTTAAATTTGAATACTAAACAATTGCAGTTGAAACATTTCAATCCATTGAATCTTTGCAAGTTTTGAATTGTGCGGCAGAAAAGGCTGAAGTTGAAATATATCACATTTCATTCGGACTCTACTGATGTATCGCTACCTGTCCCTCACACAAAGCTCAAACCAACCTTTACCTTATACACGGGCAGCGACTTCTCCACCTCGTTGCCGTCGGTCATGTCGTAGGCCACTTTCTTCCCTGTGTTGACGTACTCCCAGGACTTGTAGGGAGAGGGCAACTTGTTGTAGGACTTGTCCTCCACGTAGATGATGGATTTGTATTCGCCGGGGTATCTTCCCAAGTTGTCGCCACGGGCTGTTTCCGGGTCGAAGACGATGGTCGGCACGATGGGATCCTCGGTGGTTTCAATCATGGGCTCCTCTGTGAAGACCGTGGGGCTGACGGTGGCGGGGGCCGGGCTGGAGGACTCGCCAGACTCTGAGCTTTCGCTAGATTCATCCTCATCTTCCTGGAGACACAGAGGTGAGAGAGGATGAGTGACCAAAAACGGGATTTGGTGTTTTAGGAGCGTCCTTGTGTCATGTGTGTCATATAATGTTTTGTTTATATAAAAGATTGTGTCTTTGTGGTGGAATATTATAAGATCGAAACATTCAAAGGTTCTTAAATCTGTAGGAAAACTATCGGGTTAAATATACCTTCATCCTGGTACCATTTGGTAAAACTAGCCTTAACCAAATCCAACAAAAGTCTTTTTACTCACTTCTGTTTCATCATCATCGTCATCATCCTCACTGTCCTGGCTGTCGGTTGTATCTGAGGTCGGGGTCGGGTCTGGGCTGACGGACGTGTCCTCCGGTACTGGAGCCACTGCTGCCCCCTGTGGCCAAAATCACACATAACCGGAGTCTTAAACTTCACCAGAATTGTTTTCAGGATCGGCAGTTTTGAAAAGTTATGATTGTTTTGTTTAATTTTTTAATTTGATGTCTCTCACCTGTTCTGAACTCTCTGCGCTCTCGTCTGAGGCGGAGGAAGCTGCCTGCAACATCAGAGACAAGCAAGCAAATGTGATTAATGCTCCTTTTTACGGTTTACACAGAAGAAAGAAGTGGAATGTGTTTTGATCCACAGGAAACACACACCCACTCTACAACCTGCCCTTTCATTTCATGGGTTTCAAAAAGTGGGTGACAGAGTTGTGCCTCCCCCACAACACTGTTATGTGGTCTGTGAGATGATGAGTTTCAAAAACTCTGCAGGCTCGACCGATCAGGGCTGTTGATCACGATCACCCTGTTTTTATATCATCAAATATCTATGATAATTGTGTTTTGTGGGCCCCTGAGGGTCAAGGCCCCTGCTTCAGCTGATTGGTTTGGTTCTTGACTAAAGGGGGAGATTAGAAAAGGTGCTGAGGAGGAAAGACAAGACAAGATAAGAGGAAATAATTTACCTGAACCGGTGCTACACGGTCCTGGGGAACCAATGCCGCCTGCTTCTTGGCAGCTTGTCGTCTCAACACCTCCTCAGAGCTCTCTGAACTGCTGAGAGAAACTTTCTTCGCCTGGAAAGCAAACAAACAGATTCATCCAAGATTAATAAGGTAAATCAAGTTAATAAATCAAATCGTTTAGCTTCAACATCTAAAATCGACTGATGTTCTCAGCTCAGCAAAACTTGAGAGAGAGACGACTCACCGGCCGACAGAGAACTGTGGCGAAGAGCAGAATGAAAACAACGGCCACTTTCATGGTGTCAGAGTTTGTTGTCTGGAAGGAAAAATAAACAGAAACACGCAGGTTGAAGTTACACAATAAAATGATGAAGGATAATCATTCGAAATACTCAAAACTCAATGATGATGCCACACTCGTCTCGTCAGCGAATTCTCTCGCCCCCAGATTCCTTCCTCAAAACGGAGGCCGCCCGGTCACCTGACCGTTAACTAGCGGTGACACTTCCTGTCTGTGTCACAGGAAGTCATTAAGGTCCTTGATTACAGAGTCAAACAAGCAGTAATGTGTCCTTGACAACTCCTTCTCAACACGATGAAACGTCTCCTCTGTCATCAGTGGAGGATAATCACATGACTCTGGAGGGCGGTGAGTTAAAGTACGAGACCGGATGTTTCTGTTTCTGGCAGATTTTGGTCAAAAAGACGTGAGAAAATAACGGGTATGATTTAGAAAAGAGGGGGTTTTGATTTAAAGTTTAAAAACCAGAATGATTATAATTTAGAGTTGTGCTGAAAAGAAGATTGTTGGACCAAATTGAAGAATTACTTTAATTGGTGACACACAAATGAATCAAGCGTGAATTTAAAGGTAAGAAGTTATATCAACACAATTGCTAACTTATATTAGAAAGATTCCAATTGAGATGTTTTTTTAATATCAACACAAATTTAGTTTAAAACACTATACAGCACTATATGAACAGTGTTAAAACTTTACTGTGATAATCCAGGTTTTTAGTACAAACTCAAATGTGCAAAAGGAGCATTATGGACATAATGGGTAAATCTATTGGCACTAAATATTTTCAGATTTCCCTGCAAAGTCACCATAAGAACCGTGATTTCATAAACATTCCCCAGAAATGAGTAAATACAGCGTTTGTTGTGGACTATTTTCTGTTGTGGATGAATACGCATGTTATGCTTGAGTCAGCTGTTCCAGCCGCAGGAAAGTGCGTGTGTGTGTGTGTGTGTGTGTGTGTGTGTGTGTGTGTGTGTGTGTGTGTGTGTGTGTGTGTGTTTGATAAATAAACTACAGTGTGTGACTTCATGTTATTAGAGGAACACAAGTGCTGCTGTGTGTTTTTAATGCTAAGTTGTAAGAGGCTTCGGCTAAATGGGAAATACTCGTTAGTAGTTTGTGTGTTTTAATGTGTTACATTGAAAGATGGCAGCAGTAAATTATATGTATTTTTTTTACAAAAGTGGAGTTTTACAGTAATAATTAAACGTTTTCTTCTTCTCCCGTCCTTTACTGTAGCTCTACTTTTTGTGTGTATGCTGTGGGCGTGTCTTCCTCCATCTTTAATGATGGACTCTTCTTATACTATATAATTCACCAGGTTATAACTGGAAAGCCGCAGAGCAGCAGAAACATGATAGACGCCCTTATGACCGTGTGTATGTGTAATTCTTTACATCTATCTTTGTCAGGACCGGTTCCAGCTTTAGACGTTGTGAGGACATTGAGTCTGGTCCTCACTATGATTGGTTTTCAGACTAAGATTTGGTTTAAAGTTAAGCTAGGAGCTGTTTTCTTAGAGCTTAGTCCGGTTCTGTTCCAAAATGTACGAACCGGCGCAGACTTTTCTATAATCTTGGCATCTGAATAGTTTTCTGTCTTTGTGCTTCTAAGACCGAATGATTTTAAGCGTAAGAAGGGAAGATCACGCGCTTCTAGAAATGCGAGTACCTCAGAGTTTTGCAGCATGTAACAGGAACGAGAGGTTGTAAGGAGACGAGGCTTCTTTTAAGCTTAACGTAATAAAAATTAAAACAGAATCGGTCGCAGGAAAAAGACAGAATGATCAAAAAACTCTCGGATTTAAGTTGTGATTCAGAATTTAAAAGAGTTTGTTTACGAGAACCTGAACCTGTTTAAAACTCTCCTCAGCTCTTCAGTTAAAAACGATTAACTGAGCTGGTCGTCATTAAGTCTGCGTGTGTGTGTGTTGTCTGTGTGATTATTCTGTGTGGTTTACCAGGTCCCACCCTGGTCATGTCACACATAATCCAGTGGTGAACTTCCTGCTGCCGGACGCTTCCTCTTCCTCACACACACACACACATGTTGTAGCGTGTTGTAAAACTAGATGTTACTAGATAAAATCCATAATGAGCAAACGTCATGTGGCCAAAGGTATGTGGACACCCTGCATGTAAACCATATAGGACAGTTGGACCCCAGATTCCAGGACCATGCGTCCACTCTTCTGGGACGACTTTGCACAAGATGATTTTATACCCGGTCCAGCACTGATAGTGGACCCACAATCAGCACAAGCAGTGTTCCAGTTCAGTGTAGAGGACGAAACACAAACTGTTGCTGCAAAGTTGTAAAAACACGACTGTCTCAAAATATCTCTACATGCTGTAAAATGAATTGTGCCCACTTTTGAGCAGAGGGGCACAAATCCTGAAAACAAGCCCCAGACCCAGAATACAGCAGTAGTAGTAGTAGAGTAGTTATCCACATACTTTTGGCCACATTGTATGTTTCATGCATGAAAGAACTTGAACTTCAGGGCTAATCTCTAAATGTTGCATTCGTTAAATTAAAACAAGCACAATTCCAGCAACTTGTTCTAATATGAACCTGCACTCCCAACTCTCATCACACCCAAAAAACTCCCAAACACAACATTCAGTGTGATAAATATTCATCCTGACCTTGTTCTGAAGCTGCAGGGACGTCGGGCAGAAAGAGGCGGACGGAGGTTTTCTCTTGAGTTTATCTCCTGGGTGGTGTTTGCTGCTCGGTGATGCTGCTGCTGAAGCCGAGGTTTATAAACCCTCCATCCTGTGGCAGCAGCCAATCGGCTCGCAGCACGTGACATTGTGTGGTTAACCGCGCCGTGGTCCACCTCTCGTCTCCCGCTCCCACTCTTCCTGTGGTGGTGCGGGGGCAAAACACACACACACACACACACACACACACACACACACACATGGATAAAGACATGCAGACACTTACAACCCAGACACAAGCATGTGAATGTATTTGTTCTCCTCCGCACACACGTGTATAAAGTTAATTTAAGGACATGCAGTGACAGGCTCTGGGAAAAACAGCAGCGCAGAGCGACGGGTGGTATGACAATGATTCAGCTTCCTCACAGACGGAGGAAAATCATCTGACTCTCAGACTGATTTGTCTGAAACTGTTGAAAAAAGAGAGGGGAAGTTGTGTGTGTGTGGGTTGTTGCATGAAAAGGAGCCTGTGAATACATTTTTAAGACAAGAAAGTTGAAAGTTTTACCTTTAATTTGATTCCTCAGAGAATTATTAATGGCTCTTGATGACAAATTGGTGCAGTTTGGTGCATATCCAAATATAAATCTGGATCTAGTGAATTTAAATGTGGATCTACTTCCCCAACTTATTGTAGTATTGAGTATAAACTCAGTATTAGGGTTCATTCATGGTGGAATCCAGACAGACGTGCATTCCCTGAATTCCCAGGTAATTTGTATTTTACAGCATCGTTGAGTCGACAGAATCATTAAATCTGATTTGTTCGTGCAGTAAAATTTCGCCTAAATTCAACCTGCAATTACAGTAGAATGTCTGAGTCTGTCTGTGCTGATGTTTGATGCTCTCACAGACTTGTCCGTCGCTTAAACACTTTATACACAAATGCATACTTTCATCCAGACGTACAGTTTGTTTACATTTAAATGCATTTCAGTTTGGAGCAGACAAACCAGAAGATTTTATCCCTTGAGCAGCATCGTTAGTAAGGCGGGAAAATTTGCACCTTCGCAATCAGCTGTCGTTTTGTGAACATTTCGGTTAGCGTGTTCCAGTTTTACCTTCGGCCAATCAAAGCCTGCTCAAACCCGATTGGTCAAACTAGAAACTGAAACCCAAACCCAAACAGATTCTGCATATTCACATGAGGAGTCTGTTTATAGAGGTCGCACAAAACAATGAGATGTTTCCATAAGACAACATAAAGACAATAAATCGAATCAGACACGTGCAGGAATCAGAATATATACGAACACGCTGATACACCTGCACAGACACCTCTCACACTGCCGGTCTGATTGCAGTGACAGCGAGTCATGACTTTGATTGTGCAGACGTGTTGAACTCTGACAGCTTGATGAGTTGTGAGGCCTCGAGAGTCACAAACGTACAATTACACAACACTTTCCTCTCCTGCCGACACGCGGAGGTATGTCGCACATGAACCACAGCGGGAGCGTCCTGCTCAGTCTTGTACGACCCCGGAGAACTGTTGCTGTTTAATGGTTCGAAGGTTATAGATCTGATCTTGTTTGTGTTTTTAAAGACGTCTGCGTTGAAGAGTCGCATCGGATTTGTCTTCATATGAACCTGATATCCAACTTCTGACCGACTCTGTTGCTTTTTCAAGAAAGTTGCTGCATATTTTACCTCAAAATAATATAGTTGCCATTCTTTATATGTGAGGAACACAAATAAATCGTGATTAGTTATTTAAATCTCGAACCCTGGACACGTGTGTGTGTGTGTGTGTGTGTGTGTGTGTGTGTGTGTGTGTGTGTGTGTGTGTGTGTGCGTGTGTGTGTGTGTGTGTGTGTGACAACATGAGTGATTTAGAGTTTACAGTTGTTGGAACAGAGTTAATAGAGGAGTTAAGGAGAATGAGACATCAGACGTGTCTGGAATGAATCTGTCGGGACTCGCTGGATGAAGTCTGAACCTCTGTTAAATGTTTTGTTTATGTGAGTATTACAGATTTCCCGCACTATGAGGCAGGATATGTGGTTAGCGAGTTAACGCCATGTTAGCGACGGTGCGTCACCTCTCACATCGCCACGGCTCGTCAGTGTGATAGAAACCATCTTTGGAAAAAAGTTATTTGACATTTGTTGTTTTGCTCCATGTCCCATCTGCTGACATGGAGATGGCAGGGTTCATGGCCTATACTGCAGCCAGCCACCAGGGGGCTTTGGCTTCACTTTGGTGTGAGTCATGTTCGTATAATTATTTGTGTGTGTGTGTTTGTAATAAAGAAGAAACCAGGGTCACCAAACAGTCCGAAGAAGAAGACAACTCCATCTAACACAAACCGCTGCAGCACTAAAGAAGAAACAAAGGTCGTAACAGTAAAAACATCAAACCAGACGAGCGGAGGATGAACTGGTCTGGAACACAGCTTGAACTGGTCTGGAACACAGTTTGAACTGGTCTGGAACACAGCTTGAACTGGTCTGGAACACTGAGTCTCCTGTGAGACCTCCGACAGTTTCCAGCATCTGGAATAAAAAGAAGTAAGAGCGGTGAGAAGCGTTGGTGTGAAAAGTTTATTTTGGAATAAACGCAAAAAACAGACCAGCAACACACAACGATGGAGGACGGAGTTCTATCAACAACTCGCCATCAACACTCACACACACTCACACACACACACACACACACTCGTATTGTGAGGCTGATGTCATTGGTCACGGTCAAGTCTCAAACTCTGCGGTCGCCATATCGTGGAAATAATCTCGTTTTAACAGCGACCTCGGGACATTTGTGTCTTCTGGCTAATTGCTGCGTTTTTTTTAATAGAACATTAGTCCATCAAATTCTGTGATTATAAAAAGTATATACGAGATCATTAATGGATGTTGCTCGAGGTCAGATGTGGTGGAGATGACAGGACTCGCTGTGGAGTTTCACACAGACACACACACACATACACACACAGTCTTTCTCACACATGTGCACCAAACACACACACACACACACACACACACACACACACACACACTGTTCAGCCTATAAATGTGGTTGACACTGGCTGGCAGACAGGAACACGACATAAAAGAAGAAAAGTGAGAAACCAGCAGTGTGTGTGTGTGTGTGTGTGTGTGTGTGTGTCCACATTTGTGTTTTTGTATTCCTGTGAAGACCAAACCATCTCATCTATTCAAGGAGTTTGTCAAAAAGTTTCATCACCAAGGAGATTACCCTCAATTAAACTTCTGAAGACAATAAAAATCTGTATTTGTTCGTCTCGGAGCCACTAACAAGGCTTTGGATCCTTTTTGGAGTTTATAACTGCTTCTTCTTAGCGCTTGGCGGCACGGTGGTTCAGTGGGTAGCACCGTCACCTCACAGCGAGACAGTTCCTGGTTCAGATCCCAGGTCTCTCCGTGTGTTTCCCATGTTCTCCGGCGTCCTCCCACAGTCCAATTGGTTGATTGGTGACTCATATTTAACCACAGGTGTGAATGGTCGTGAGCGATACGTGGTCAACCTGTCCAGGACGTACATCGCCCAATATCCAATATCTGCCTCCAGCTGCTTGTAACCCTTATAAAAGCACAGTAACGATAATGGATGGATTGAAGCAGAGAAAAAGCTAAAGTCAATTGCAGTAAACAAACGTGCACAATCTCTCAGTTTGCACCAAAAACAGAGTTTGTTTGTTTGTTTCTGTTTGACGAAGTTAAACTGTCGGTGAATTCTGCTTCTCCCATAAACAATTAAGTCTGAAGGAGCCGCAGTTGTTGAGGCAGGAAATAAATACAACAAGGCTCCGGCTTCATGTGGTTGAGGTCGACCATTTGCAGCGGATTACTGTCAACTGTTGGACGTCTGCAGCACAAACAGAGCTCAGTAAGAATAATATTGTTAATCTGGTGGAAAGCTCTAAAACTGAGCCTGACGAGGAATCAAACCTGGCAACCGGTTTAGTTGCTGATTTTAAAGCTGACTTGGGTTTCGTGCTCCAAATGAAAATATAAAAAGAGAGAGAGAGAAGAAGAAAAAACAGCTTCACACAAAACATGTTTTTAAAAAACACAAAAATAAGATTGTTATTTCAGGGTTTTTAATCACTTCCAAATTCCACACAGACCACAGGTCGTACTCTCTCTCTCTCTCTCTCTGTCTCTCTGTCTCTCTCTCTCTCTCTCTCTCTCTGTCTCTCTCTCTCTCTCACTCTCTCTCTGTCTCTCTCTCTCTCTCTCTCTCTCTCTCTCTCTCTCTCTCTCTCTGTCTCTCTCTCTCTCTCACTCTCTCTCTGTCTCTCTCTCTCTCTCTCTCTGTCTCTCTCTCTCTCTCACTCTCTCTCTTTCTCTCTCTCTCTCTTTCTCTCTCTCTCTCTCTCTCTCTCTCTCTCTCACACACACCAGGAGGCCACTTAGGATCACGTGTTGAAGTCGTGGTGACACAGGAAGTCACATGGTCATTTAAAAACAAGGAATATGAAATCTTTACAAGTAGCTGAGGCCTCAGATTCAGGCTCACATCTTAAACTTGTGTGTTATCAGTCTCAACACTTCCAGGGTCTGCTCGTCAGATTAGAGCAGGCAGTACCGTTCAAGGATGATTATATTTGAAATCTGATTCTTTGATGGCTGCAAGTGTGAGTCTGTGTCCAACAGGAACCACGTACGTCCAACTCCAAGGTTAAAACTGTTTTCAAGACCTAAACCTAAATACGACAACGACAATAAAGTCCACTTTGGTTTGGACGAGAGAAAACTAAAGTGAGTGGCAGCGGCCTTTGCTCATGAAGGATGCTGTGTGATTGTCAGGCTGATTGTCATGTGGGGAAATATGACTGGTGAGTTACGGGGTTTTAATGACTGGGAATCCACACCATGCAAACAGGCCTTTGGTTTTTCTATCGTAGTTCCCATGAATAAAGCCGCAGCTTCTGATCTCGTCGGACATTTTAAAAATAAACAGAAGCTCGAGTTGTGTCAAACATGTTTGCGCCCCCACTCTGGAACTTTTATCCGTCATTAAAGTTTTCGGAACAGGTTCGATTCGCTGCTTATTACCTTGTCGGAGGTAAAAAACGCAAAACTGACCCATGAAGCAGTGTTTCAGATTCACTACATTTCCTGGAGAGCTCAGGTTGTTTTCTTGCTTCACTTTCAAAAAAAGCACTTGTGGTGTTTATTTTAAGTTTTTTTGTTTGTGCCAGAGTTGATGTACATTTATTATGTTTATTCAGCCGTAGCTAAATGTTCAGCTGCTGTATAATCACTTCACCCTCTGCTGTTCCAGTGCGTAGCTTTCCCTCTCTTTTAGATTCACTCTGACATTACAGCAGGTTTTCTGTCACTAATTACAGACGCTTGTTTTTTGGTCCTGGTGTAGTCTGGCACAGACACGGTTTCGGTCTGTATATAGAGCTACAGCTGTGTCTACTCTGCATGAAACTGGTTTCCACTGGCACTGGAGGAGAGTTGTATAATGAGACTTGTAGTAAAGAGAGATATCTGAAGTCCCGCACGAGAGTGATGCAGCACAATCGAGTCAGAAGCATTCGGAATCAGGCCTGTGGCATTAACTGTCCACGCTTTCGCAAGATGGCTGCTTCCATAACCTGCGTCCGTTTGGTGCATAGGTTGTGCACGTCCTCAGAAAGGTACCCAAGATGCAACACCCACATAAAGGTCGCTGCAGCGGCGAGTCCTTGACAGGGTCGGTGGGCCATCGTCACTTTTTCTGTCCTGATCGCAACATTAGACAAACGTTTTATCTAGAAATGTGAAAGCACGCCGCCCTCTTCCCAAACTCTAGATTTTTTGACATGAGCTTCCAGAGTCATATCCAGTTTCAAAGTTGTCACTAAACGGCTTTAATTTCTTCCAAGAGCTTTTCGTCTTATAGTTTATGGCATTCGGAGAGAATCACTCTGGCATTTGAAGTCCTGACAGCGCTCTGCACTTTATGGTCGCTCGTAATGACGGAGCTCTAAATGTAGAAACCTACTGTTTTTCTTTTTTTTCCCCTATAAGAAGCTTCAGCTAAATTTGGGATTTTTTTTATACTTGGATCCTCGTCAGTTTCATGCACAGAGACGCAGAGCGGAGCAGCTTCTGAATTACTGGTCTGAAATATACGTCAAGCTTCCTGTGTGAGGGGCTCAGGGTGGTTCCCCACCTAACCCTGTCAGACATTCCTTTTCTAATTATGAGCCTAAGGAGAATGTGTGTGTGTGTCTGTGTGTGTGTGTGTGTGTGTGTGTGTGTGTGTGTGTGTGTGTGTGTGTGTGTGTGCGCGTGTGTGTGTTAAGCACAAGAACGTCTGCCCACATGTCATCGCTCTCATGTCTACAATCATCTCCATCAACGCAGAGTTTGGCATTTCAGACGAGATATTATGTCTTCCGTTGTTTCTGTCTGACGGTGTAATTCATTTTATTCTGGATTTACTCCGGGTGGCGCCGGATTTGGGTTCAGATACAGATCTGGATGTTGAGCAGTACAACTTTTTTTTGCTGGAGGAGACGATGGATGACGTTACGGCTGCAATGGAAGAAAAAGGCCTCGTTGTCTGACGTGTCATCGATCCTCCGCAAATCCAGTTTCATTTTACGCTCTGTTAATTTGATGTTATGTAAAGATTTCGCCGATACACATGCATCACACTAAATTCATTTTAAAGGAGACGTATACTTTTCCAGTTTCTGATTGGGATAGTTATTTGGGTCATTTATTCGCTCCACACACTGCTCTGACACACACCGCCGTGGTGGGCGGTTCTGCTGCTGGTTGTATTTCTGAGAAAACTTGTGACGTGACAACAATCATCAGAGGTTTCGGTCGCGCTGGCTTCTGTCTCACAGGAAGTTCAGTCTGTGTTTTGGTTTATTCTGCTCACCAATAATATTTAACAAGCAGCGTGGTAAAACCCACCATAAAGTCAAACCAATGTGGTGCCATTAAAACAAAGAAATGTGTTGGTTACTGTGTTCCTGTAGAGTTGTGCTCTGTAGAATTTCTTCTTGCTTGATTTCTTTATATTCAGGGAAAGAAGACACTGGGTCCCGTTACCTGTCCGCTCGTCACGTCTCTGCGGAGATTTAGGTCGTTATTGTAGCTCCGTATATTTTGGGTAGAGTTTCCCACAATCGCCTGTGTAGTCTGTGCTATATCTGTGCGAGGGTGTGGCTGCACGGGGGTATTTCTGTCTGTGAAGATGGTGAAGATGGACAGTTGTGGCCATGTTGTGGTCAGACGCTCCAGACAGCTCCGCGCTGCCTGAATGAAAAGTGAAAAGAGGATTGGAGAGGAGAGGAGAGGAAGGAGGTAAATCTAAAGTTTTTACATCGATGGTTGTAATTGAAAAATGTTGAAAAATGTCCCGTGTTGCAATTTTAAAGAAAGTGAGAAAAAAGACTTAATCCACATCCGTCCCAAATTTGAAGAGACACTTAAATGTGTGTTTTAATGTATAAATTTAATTCTATGACTGTTCGTTGATGAGACACATTAATGCAGGATTTAACATCGCATTATTTACCGAATATTATTGGAAAAAAATCTATATTTCTGGGTCCAACATGGCTCATAACGCCACCTAGTGTTTCAAACCGTGTTGGACTTTGCAGGCCAAATGCTTACGTCAAGACAACTGTTTTGGGACGTCTCTACGACGTGAAATTTATATGCATTTAAAAAAGTTAACACCCTCTAATCAAAGGTGGGAGCCCGGAGTTTAGGTTTATGTCCAAACTATGGTCCATCCAAAGTCAAATAGACATTAAATCTCTGTATGTATTGCCGCGTGGATACTGTGATCGACAGCTAGCGTCCAATGGGTGCAGGTGACGGGTGTAGGTGGGCGTGAAGTGTCCATTAGCTCTCAGTCAGGCTCCACCCCCCCGCTCCTCCACATAGGGTTATGTCTGGTTTCAAAAAATCAAGATGGCACCGGACAACATGCTAAACTCAGAACCTTCTCCTTCAGTGACCTGGTGAAAAACCCGTCTGCAGTTTGTTTGGTCCTGAACAGTAAAGGACACAACAACAAGCCAGCCTCAGGTTATACACTGCCTCACTGTGGTGTGTGATACAGCATCATTGTGGCGGACAGCAGCCACAGGTTCATATCTATTGTTCTCTCGACCTACAACATAAACTATGGCAGCTGCTGTTGGAAAACCCCTTTTCTCTGTGGCGCGGCATGTTATGGAAAAAACCCGCAGGAAGACGACAGACCTGCAGTGAGTTGACTGTACGACGGCGTCTGTATATATTCAGGTTACTTTAGCGTATGTTATTTAAAGAAGCAGAGACAGATATAATATATTGTATGAAAACCACCCAGTGTTTTCACTGTAACATCTTAAATGACTTGAATAAACCAGAAAGAGAAAACACTTCATAATTCTAAACACAAGTGCGTTCCTTAATTTAAAAGTTATAGAATCATGTCTCATGGACTCGCTGCCCATAAACATCTGGTTTTCACTTTCTATTTAAAAAATAAAGTTTTCTAGCAGCTCCTGACCCCAGTGATTCATTAATGTCTAATAAACGGACTTTATACGTGATATCTGAAGGAAACTTGACCACGACGAGGCAGTAAACGCTGGATTTTCACTGTCGTAAACGTGAGGCTGGTTTATAATGAAACAAGCATCAGTTGATACGATGAGATCAGTGTCGTATTTTTCACTGTGGGATCGGCAGCTGTCTCTGGTTTCTATCTGTGTTCACATATAACTACACATTATATTGTGTTAACTGATAATACATTTATTTATAGGTGAGAAAAGCACATCGACAGGAAGCCGGTGTAATAATAAAGCTGTGAAGGGGAGGAGTTCATGAACCTGGTCAAAGGAACCTAGAGACAAAACACGCCCACAACAAGGGCGGAACAATTTCACTTGTCAACTCTTCACCTGGAATTTTATAGGTTGGGGAATTTTGACAGACTTGTTTTTTTCCTATGTTCAAACGTAACGCGCAGAAGTAGCGTGAGCACAAGGAAAAGAGATGGAGCTCGAGCTCGAGCGCAGGAAATCCGAGCGCAAGCGGCGTATATATTTGAGCATGAGCGTAGGTTTCTGAGTGAGAGCATTAAAAAATGTTGAGTCGCGTGATTAAAGAAACTAATCGGACCGTAAACCGATGATGGAGAAAGATGAAGTCTTGACCTAGATATCGATTACGATCTTCGAAGTTGGAGAAAGCATTTTTCCGCCACAGTGATTGACAGGTTTACCTTCATATGTGTTTTGCATCGGTTTCTATCAAATCTTCATCTTCAAATCTTAACCTGTATGGACGTGTGTGTGTGTGTGTGTGTGTGTGTGTGTGTGTGTGTGTGTGTGTGTGTGTGTGTGTGTGTGTGTGTGTGCGCAGTAGTGTGGTCAGTGACACGACAGCAGACTCATCCTCTGTCTGCCCTCAGAGAACTGCAGAGAACTGTAAATTCTAAATGTGTTTTTGAGAACCTCAAGATGTTTAGTTACGTGCACGAGCTTGCAATGTGTGTGTCTGTGTGTGTCTGTGTGTGTGTGTCTGTGTGTGTGTGTGTTTGTTTAGGTACTTGTGTAGGTGGTCACTTGTTTCTTTATTCTTTGCCACGAGACATGACCCAGCCTGCATGATGATCTTCTTTAATGAGGTTTCGTCTCACATTTTATTTATTTTCAACTTCGAGTTGAATCATTGAATCTATTTAAAACTACAATAAAGCCGCACTGTTTGTGTCTCAGACCTTCACATGAAACGTCGAGGCAGCAAAGAGGTTGAAATTGGAAATGCAGCAGGTTAAGTGTAAAGAATTCTCCACTTCCAGATTTGTGAGTGAGGCCGTTTTAACAGACGTGATGCATTGTCCTCGTGTCTCATCTTTGAAAGTGTGAAAGCGAGTCTTTGCTTTGATCTGTGCGTCCGTAAAGATTCTTTGAACAACACGTTTTGTAGTTCGCATACGTCATTTGCCTTATCTATATTTTACGTGTTTTCATTGTCAATCGTCTGTCCGATTTAAAACAGGCTCAGTGAAATGGGTTAATACTAATTATCATTTTTATCAGGTGTGTTAGTATATGAACTACTTCTGAAACCCTTCTGAAACGTGGCAGTTTAATAAAGTCTTGTTAAACAGGATATATGAAAAAAGGAAAAATATGTAATAGACCTTCTTCACAGATCTTTGTGTTGTGACTCTCCTGTCGTGGAGACGCAGCAGCGTCACGTCCCGTCAGAACCTCAAATCATGGTTTCAATATATGAATAAAAATATGTTTGGTGGTCACCGTGACATTCCATACCGTACTATGCTATGGAAGAGCTGAACGGCCCACTGAACGCCGGAGGAAACACAGCAGACATAATCACGGCATCTCATGCAGACGCCAAAATTCACTCTGCATCCATCGCAGCTCAATGTGGCCTCAAGAATTTGTGTCGTGACCACAGGGAGCCTCCGTACGCTTGTGTGCATCGTCCTGAAATAACGCAGGAAGTGAAGGAGCCGTCGCCTCTGGAAGCTGCGAGTGACCTCACGTCAACCTCATGTTTCACTCACTTCACAGAGAGAAAGGTCCAAACTGCTTTTACACCGGAGGAAATGTGGATGCCTGATAAGTTTGGTTTTAATTAGTTAAGTTCAAGGTTAAATATCGTGATTGGTCGTGTGTGTTCCAGCTGAACTTTGGAAACACAGCTTCTTCCCCAAATTGCTTCGGCGCAGACTCTGGCTCCAAATGCACAAGTGTTTGTTTCCGCCATCTTTTAGCGTTGTTGATGGATAGTGGGAGGAAGTGGAGATGTCTTGTTTACAGTCTACGGTCGGCTTCAGACTCTCAGACAGCTTTGTCCTGGAGAGCATCTGTTCTGAGAAGTTAAACCCCTGATACAGTTGGCAGCCGACTCAGCTGTAACCCCACTCGACCCAGACTGGTCTCTGTACTGCCCCATGGTTTTGGAGGTTACCCATTTTTTCCGACATGTCATAAATCCATCAGTGAGATTAAAAGCAGGAATACCCAAAACAAGCTTTGTCATTGACCACTGACCACGACGACACCGCTGAACTGTGCCTCCGATGGCCAGTCAGCACATTTCTCAACCTGAGGGAGAACGCTGCGATATTTAGATATTTCATTTCTCTCAGTTTTTCATATATTTACGAGCCATTTCTTTCTCCAGTAAAGATTCACTGCAGATATTAATACTGCACAGTAGAGGATTTAAATATGTGCTGTATTTACGTAGCATCCATGTACGAGATCCAGGGAAATAAAGTATGAGTCAGGGTTTTGTTGTTTGGTGTTTAGAGAACTCAGAACCGAGAGACATGACGATCTTTAAATGCAGGCCTTTGTTTTACTGGATTTAGAATTTCTTGCATCACTCAGACTGACCTCTGACCTTCAGTGTATGACCAAGAAGCTTGTGAGTAAAGATGTTGGCTTTTTACCGACACCGCTGCTATTTGCACCAGCTAGATTTTCATCAGCAGTGGTGATACTGGTGAACTCCCATCATCCCACGCTGCTTCACAACTTCCTCAAACCCTCAAGCTGCTTAAGTGACATATTATACGTTCCATAATTAAACTCCTCTTACATCCAATACATGAAACTTTATCCAGCTTTTATACAATTCAAACATTTCTGAAAGGTGTGAATATGTGAAGTGTTTTTTCGCACTTACCCCCACACACACAACATGGGTAAGTAGAAGCACATATTCTGCTGGAGCTTCCTGTACATGTGTGAATATGTGATTACATGTTTACACACGTGTTTTCTCGGCCCTAATTGGAAACACGTCTGGAGGCAGCTCCTCAGCCTCTGAACCAACACGAACGTGGCTCCGAGGCTGAAGCCCTCGACGCAGCGACCATCAGTAATTACAGAGTGCCGGGCGGAGGAGGCTCCCAGTCGGCGAGCACGGCCAAGAGGCCCCGTCTCTGGGGGAGGAAGTGTCCTTACATGGGCACTCGTCCCTGGACCTGTGGCCTGAAACCCGCCCGTGTTGTTTTACTGGAGCTGCTGACCCACAATAACCCTCGTCTGTGGCTCGGTGGACCCACGGACATGGATTCTACTTTGTAAATATGTTATGAGCAGAGACAGAAGTGCTGGACTGTCACTACAACACTTTGAGTCAGAGTCAAACGTCAAAACAACTATTTGAAGGCTCGGTCGTGGTTTCCATCGTATTAAACCTCGTGATATTATCTACCCCGGATTTTCCCTTTAGCTCCACATCAACCTATCAAACTCTAAACTTGTTATAAGGACTCAGGTTTTGACCTGAAACGCAGAACAAGAACTTGGAGGCACAAGGATTTATTAGTAAAAGAGTCTGGATTGTGGAAGCAGGAGGAGGGCGTGCGACGAGATTAGGATCTGAAAGCAGAGCAGGAGACAGGGGGGGGGTGAAGAATCACTGGAGGAATTACAGACCAGACGATTGAGGAATGAAGTTGAAGAGTAGATTCATTGAATTCAAAACTAAATCGTACAATGTTTTTTATTAAATGATTTCCCATGATAATGAATGAACATTTAATTTTGACTTAATCAGACTGAATAAATCAGAAATAAACTTAATAAAATCCCTTTGCTTATTTACAGGAAATCATTTTTTAATCGAGTTGTTTGCTCTTATTATTCACATTTAATTCCTTGAAAGTCACTTCTTTATGTCGCTGGAACAGTTTCCAAGTATCAGGGTTTGTGTCTAATATCATATTCAAAATCTTTATTTGTGGTTCTGATGATTGTCTCTTATAATGAAAACACTCTGAGACAGTTGACAGATGGGAAATCTATTCTCACCACATTTTCCACGTTCTGTCGTGTGTCTGCACTGATGACGTTTTCCATTAACTGGAATCAGCGGCGTGTTTTTTGAAATCCTCACCTCAGCTTGTGCGAGTGGGCGATTCAGAGCCGCCGAGGTTTCACTCCACTGGATAAACATTTACTCAAATATGTCACTCAGTGTCTCACTTGCTATTTTTAGAAAATCGCAGGTCACCGTATTATTGTGAACGTCATTGTAATGTGAGTAAATTCACTTACGGTCTGAAGCTTAAAATGAAAATCCCCACGCGAGTCTATTTTTACTCCTGAGGTCATTCAGTGGAAGTGAAGTGTGAATCTTTCCAGGGAACATTTATAAATCAGTCACTTTCCATCACAAATAAGGTATTACAGGAAATATGTGTTTTTTTTCCATCTCTGTTGCTCATGGACACATCAGCAGCAGCAGCAGAATCTGTTCATGTTGTAGAGTCTGGGCAAGGAAGTGGTGTTTACATTCATAACATCATTGTCAGTAGAGTAACAGGAGATAAACAAAGTCCTGCTTTTAGCTCTTTCAAATCCAAATGAATGATTATTAATGATCGTTTTCTTGAGGTTTGCACCGTCGCCTCACAACAAGAAAGTTCCCGGTTTGAATCCCGGTTCGGGCCGAGGTCTTTCTGTGTGGACTTTGTAAATCCTCCCTGTGTCTCCAGCTCCGTGGTTGTTTGGCCCCGTGCACACCCGGCATTAACATGTGGCCCCACACGGGTCTCGTGAATCAGACCTCAGATCAGATCTCACTTTCTCGCCCCCAATCTGCAGATAAACTTCATTCCCGCTCGCAGAGATGCAATGCATGTTGGGAAGCGGCCAGGAGAAGAAGAAATCTAATCAATTTGCTGCAGTGGAAGTAAAACTGAAGTTGCTGAAAAAGTTTCACAACTTTTTACAAACCACGTGTCGTCTCTTAACAGCCACAGTCATTCACACAGTTCTAATATATGTTTAACACTGAAGCCTCTTCAAGTAGCTTGATCACTGGCACCGCCTCCCATCAGTTGCATCACTCTTCCCAACCCTAGGAGGCGCTAGAGAGCTTTAAATAATGCATCCAATGGGTTTTTAGTACATCGTCTTTGAAAAGGCAGAAATACGTTTATTCTTTCTACCGCTTATTTTGTATTCATAAAGAACATTGGATGTAAATAACGATGTTAATTATCTACGACCTCGAGTTGAATTTCTTTGCTTTATTATAAATTCTGTTTAGGTTAAATTCCTCCTCTCCTGCTTCCCTTTACATTCATCTGTTCATTAATTATCCCATGCATTAATCAGGTATTAATGAGTGTTTTCAGTGAAGAGTGAGAGCGTTTTTTATTGTTCCTCCTTAATATGAGACACAGGCGTATTTCTGGGTCCCGTTCACAGAAGAAACTCAGCCTGTAAAAGGTTTAATTAGAGGAAACCTTCTTTTCTTTGTGGATTTTATTGTGTTTTCTCAGTTCATTTGACACTAAATTGGCTCCGCGAAGCTGCTATTTTAATCGCTGATGGCTTTCTTGTTATTTCTTTCTTCCGTTTCCTCAAAGGTTTTAACAAAACCTATAAAAAGCTGTTTTAACGAGCTCGAGAATCCAAGCAGAGAAAGAGCGATGGTGACAAAAGGACAGAGAGAGACGTGAGAGAGGAGAGAGGAGAAGGATGGAGAGTTTAACATCTCGTTTAGTTGCTGAGCAGCGATAGGAAGTTTTTATGGAGGATACTATAAACGTATTTAATTCTATTTATTATTATTATTTTAGAGAGAGGCAAAGACAGAGATTTGTACAAAGTGAAGTCGAAGCTCTGGACCTAGAGTGTGCAGTGCAAACAGTTCGCCACTATGTGGTGCCATTGTTTTATTCTGGATTTGAATTTTCATGTGTTTTTCACCAGCCTTTTATTGTTTTGTGTCTGCACTCTATTTGCCACCAGGGGGCAGCATCCCCCTCTTCAGCCACAGCTCCTACACACTCAGTGGTCAAACACATCATAGTACATTTATATGAACGAAGTCAGACAATAACTTTCTTTACTTTTCTTTTATTCTATACAAACAGTGCAAACGAGCAAAAAACACTGTGGAAATAAAATGTTGGACATTAGTTCATTTCTGTCCTGTTTTACTTTCTTTTCTCTTTTCGTCCCCACAGACACATGTAAATCGTCCTCAGGTCTTTTTCAAGTTATTTTTTAATATTATTACATTATAAAACTGCACAAATAAGAACAAATATATCTACAGACAAAGTAAAAACTTTTTTTTATTTAAAACAGTGCAAAGACATGTTTTTCAGCACAAGTGTGAAATCCACACATCTCACACGTGTCAGATTTACACTTGTTATAGTCAGAGAAAGATTTTGGTTTCAGATAAATGTAGAAATTCAACAGACTCCGTCTTCTGCTTTAAATCATCATTCACTTTTCACTGTTAAAAGCTGAAAGTTATGAATATAAAGTCAACGTAAATGTTTATGTTGATAAACCGTCAGTATTTTAAAAAGTCAGTTGTAAATGTTGAATAAATGTTTAAAAAACTATTCTTGATAGAGAATAGTCCCTGTGTGCAAGTTGGTTTTAATTCTCTAAGCACAACTAACAATAATTAATTTATTCACAGCTCAGGGTAACAGAGAAAAGCAGGGGAAGTGGTGAACTGGTCATTTCACGACATGTGCAGGAAGCAGAGGAAAAAAAACTGTAAGAAAAACTAAAAGTCCTGAAGCAGAAAAGAGAGCGAGAGCGAGAGAAGCCGAAAGAAACGAGCGTCAGAACAAACAACAGGGAGGAAGAGATGAGTCAGAGACTTGGGAGACGAGTGAAAGTCGACTCAGTTCGCTGGTGTGGTTCAACATGTTTCCTGTCAGTCATGATAATAATAGAGCCGTGGGTTCCTCTCTGTGAGAAGCGTGGGAGGAGGAGCTGCAGTGTGACGTGTGGGGCGGCCGCTTCGCACTGTCCCGACAGGGCAAACATCCCCTTTAACACTCTCACAAACACACACCCACTGGATCCTCTCGCACACAAATAGACACAAATAGACACCTTTATTTGTGTGTAGGTTCTTTGGAATCTCAGGTTTCACACCAACGTCTTTAAGAGCTTCAACGTCCTGTTAAACCAGAAACTGCTACGTCCTCATTCTCAGTCTGCAGAATGCGTAGCTAGCCATGCGAGCTAGCTTCTATCGGCCACTCAGTCCCGCTCAGAGGCTTCATAAGACCAGCAGCAGGACTCGTCTGTCCCATTTCGTAGGCTCCTTTTAAATGCGTCTTTCCGTTCCCAGGTAACGGACGTGGAGCAGGTGGATCCGTCTCCGTTTCCCAGGATTCATTGCGGCCAGACCTTGGCCTTTGTCATGGCAGTTTTATTTACGGCGCATTTTTCAGTCGAAGAAACTCAGAGAGAATCCATTAAAACAAAATATAGGAATATTGTACAATGCATCACACATCCATGACCCGATTCCACCTGGATCTGATTCCGGGTACGACGAGACCAGCTCGTGTCCACGCGTTGAACCTTTATCTGTGACAACAGTTTGATTTTCTGACACAGTTTGATATGTTAAGTGATTATTTAGTTTAACGCACACACACACGACTGAAGCGTCTGTGAGAAACCCACTGTACAGACGCAGTGAGAAGGAAGTCAGTGGTCTGAAACGGACGCGGCAGTCATTCTTCAAACACAGGAAGTCGCCAGTTCTGTGGTTAGCTCGGTGCTGTATTTCTTGTTGTGTACATGGAAACATACACATATATTTGATTATCTCCCGCCGCCCACTTAAAGAACACAGGGACTTTTAACTCAGCACCAAATATACCTTCAATATTTAAAAATGAAGCTGAGAGACGTCTTCAGTTTTTCCATCACTGGCTGTTCAGTCTTCACCGGAATCAGGCTTGAAGACCGTGGCTCTGCATCAACGTGTGTTCTGTGTAAGATGTGATCAGGTGGTATAAGTCAGCCGATGTGCTGTTCTTCCACGCTGCCGTTACGTTGGCTCACATACGGGACCGTCCTGTTTACTGACAGTTGTGTGTGTGTGTGTGTGGGGGGGGGTTTCACTGGCACTGTTTGCAGCCGAGCGTGAAGCAGGTGGTCGTCTGTGACCTCCAGATAGTCACTGAAAGAATGAGACTGCAGGTGCAAGCAGCCAAAATTGATTTTTCTCTGTCGGGTGGCTGAGCTCAGCCTCAGAGACGGTGTGTGAGGAGTTCAGACGTCCGGAGGGAGCTCGGCCTAGAGCCGCCGCCCCTTCACGTCACAAACGGTCAGTTGCGGTGACTCAGGCGTCTTATCAGGGCTCCTCCATGGGCCTCAAGGCACGCCCGACTGGGAGGAGACCCCAGGTCAGACCCAGAACTCGCTGGAGGAACTGGACATCCTATCTGGATGTAGCAGGGGAGAAGGATGTCCGGACCTCAGATAAGTGGAAGGAAATGGATGGATGATACCAAAGGAAATATAAGCCCAGAAACCAGATTTGAAGACAGTAAGAGAAGAGTTGACATGTTGCGGCCTGCGGTGAAGACACTGTGGACATTTTTTATTATTTAAAGCATTTTTTAAACTGTAAAACCTGAAGACTGGACATTTTCAGTCAAAGACAAAATGTCAAACAAGCCAATAGAAAAGATCCAAATCAAACAGTCTCCCATGGATGAAATAAACAAATGTATGTATAAAACATACACATGTGTTTAGTCCCTAAACATAAACCTCAATGTTCTCACTATTTGCTGAACAAAGACAAACCTGAGAAGTTTCTATTTCCACACAACGCCCACCAACCCAAGTCACCCACCACGTTCTCACACCCACACCTGCACACCCATCTTCTGTCTTTATCCCGTTTACAGAACAAAAACCACAACATGCAAATCACTCCAACACAGACGCAAAACAATTCAAATGATTTCACTGGGCTTCGCACGGACTGGCCCTGGTTGGCTGTGCAGAATGAATGGAAGACAATGCAAAGTCCTGATGAAGATAGCTACGCAAATCTGTCAACATGAAAGTCTTAAGCGGGATATTACGTAAATATTAATCTATTCTGTGTCTGCGTTTCACCGGCTCGACGTCCCACGACTGTTCCTTTGTTTAAACCTCAGCACAGAGGCTTGTTTATCAGCGGGACAAAGCTCAGACTACACAGACGCTGCAGGCAGATGAGTCGCGGTGGAGGGAAGCGTTCACTCCCCTACAGATCCCTGTGATTACCGCCTGCACACAGACAAAGGAAAGCCGCAGTGAATTGACTCTTCCTGTCTGAGGTTCAGATTCCAGACTGAAAAAAAATATACCTAGAAATGAGCCATGAGATGAATGAGCGGAGATGACGTTTGCTCCAGAAACCAGATCACAGGAGTCTCTCTGTACACCTGAGACAAAGGACTGACAACACAACAACAACACAACAACGTGGATGTGTCGTTCATCATCAAGCTGTATCGTGCATTGATAGTTTTTATCATTAAAGCAGCACTATGTCACTTTCACTTCCTGCAGCCACCTCTGGGGCATCGTGCCACAACAAGGAAGAATCCACGGAGTGAGACTAAAGCCGTTAGGAAATCGGCCCTCATCACCAAAAGCTCTGGAATCTCCTCGTCTTTTCCAAGTTGACGTCTTCGTCCTCTACGTGAACGGCTCCTCTTCTTCGTCCTGAGATATTTGTGTTCTTCCAGTTTCACGTCCGTCACGTGTTAGAAACCTCATCAACACGTCCACTCGCTCACTCTGACATTTTCTGGACATTTACCCAGGAGGCTGCAGGAAAAGTTCTGGAGCACGATTCGGTGAATAAGTAAAAACTATAGTAGAACCCAGTCTACAACAATATGCTTATTGTCTCCAGCGGTTTCAAATTCACAATAAAATCTATAAAAATGGTCCCTACACCCAGAGCTGATTTAGTTTTAGACTATGGACACAGACTTCAGTGTGGGTGTTTGTTTATGACATAATTGCTGAGCAGACGTTGGAGGAATGATCCGTCTGTAAAGGGGAAGTTATTCATGAAGTCCTGCAGCCATACAGCCGGTGAAACCTGATACGTGTGTGTATTAAAATAAATACACAATGCTGTCACAGTTATGAGCTGATTCCTGATTCAAAGGACTTTCTCAAATCCTGTAAACCGGGGTTTGTATTACACCACGAAGTAGTAAATACTGCTGAGGAGTGCACTCTGTGAGCAGAACCACGTCGCAGCCGGTTTCTCTTGTGGTCGAAGGGAGGGTGTCATGACACATTTGTACAGTAGCTCTGAAACGCCAGGAAGTGAAGTGGGCAGGAGCGACGCTGTGCAGGACTCAAACCCCTGATGACAGTCGTGGACAGAGGAACTACACGGCTGATGCAGCGCTCCATGGGTGAGTTCAATTCAAATAGTTCATCCTGGATGTGAACTTTATGGGCTGTTTGGCTTTTTAAAGACGGAGACGGCTTCTTTAATGAGAGGAAGAAATGATTCCACACAGAGTAACGGCTGCTCTCTACAGACAAGTCACCCAGAGAACTCCTAGTTCGTGTTACGGTTCAGACAGTGTGTTGCTTTCTGATGGTTTTATGTCACGTCAGTTTTATTTATATAGTGCCACATTTATATATAGTGCCATTTTCATAAAGAGCAGGTTTAGACCGTATTCTCACAGAGTGAAACCTCAGGCTGAACCAGAGTCTGACTCGGCAAACATCAGCTGTTTGTGGGGGGGGGGGGGGGTGGAGCAGAGCACAATAGTACAACGTCAAGTTCCACATGGAGATGAATAAGCATAATCAAAAATAATAAGTGTTGCCGAGAATCACGAGGGGAAGTCGGTGGTTTGCAGTTCCACAGCAGCTTTCTGGATCAACCGTCTCTAGAGACTTGTAGAAGCAGCCGGGTGATGAGGAATTGTAATAATCCAAAGTTTTTATTTGTCGTCGAGTTTTGTCTCCGAAGCAAACTCACCAAGTCTGACCCCAACTTGACTTTTGTGTCCGAACCCAACTCGAGCAAAATGTTTACAGGAAGTTGCACCGTAAAAACATGCCG